>NW_009913121.1:0-3361 GCF_000696875.1 Nestor notabilis | reverse complement strand
TGAGCGGTTGTGTCCTTTTCCCTTGTTATTCCTCTTATCATTATTATTGGTAGCAGTAGTGGTTTGTATTATACCTTAGTTACTGGAGAGCTGTTATCTCAACTCGTGGGAGTTACATTCCTTCGATTCTCCTCCCCATCCCTCTAGGAGCGGGGGGAGGAAGAAAGGGGGGTGGAGCGAGCGGCTGCGTGGTTCTGAGTTGCCGGCTGGGCTTAAACCACGACAGGGGCCTACAAGGATGCTGGGGAGCAGTGAGGGTGGTGAGGCACTGGAATGGGTTGCCCAAGGAAGTTGTGAATGCTCCAACCCTGGAGGTGTTCAAGGCCAGGCTGGACAAAGCCTTGGGTGACATAGTTTAGTGTGTGGTGTCCCTGCTCATGGCAGGGGGGGTGGAACTAGATGATCTTAAAGTCCTTTCCAACCCAAACCTTTCTATGATTCTATGAAAAACAAGCATCAAACTGAAATTGTTTAAAATTATAAGCCACAAATACTCACAATAAACCTACAAACAGCTAAGCTAAAAAGCTGTTAAGAATGTAAAGGTCTGATGCTTCTCAGCAAAGGATGCAGAATATGTGCAGGAAGACATATCTGTGCTACAAAACAAGCTATTAGTTTAAAGATGATTTCTAATGTACTAATCCCTCAAAACACCTGGTTTTAAAACAGCACAGCATCAAAGAGTTTTGTTCCCTAAACTGGACCCTCCTATGTTCCTCCAGATCTCCAAGATCTAGAAATTTCAGCTTTTGAGAATATTATGCAACCAGCAGTTTCTAATTCTGAATGATTAATTGGAAAATACTTGCACTTTCAAACTACTTTCCATTCTGACTTTTAATCTTCTAATCATGTGGCACATGAAGACAGAAAAATAAGTTTCTCCTTTGACTCATTTGAAGAAGTGGCCAAGCCCATCAAAGTTGCTGTTTACCTAAAATTTAGAGGGTTAATTCACCTTCAAAGTAGGCATTTTACCTCTAATGCCCTGAATTTCTCATAACTGATCTTACAACATTTTGTTGGTAGGTTCAGTCAGCACAGATCTGGAACTAGGATTTGTAATGTCATAAATCTACATGCACGTACACACTCTACAAACGCCATTAATTAAAAATAACAGCAGTAGAAAGGTATACTCACTACAAAGCCAAAATTATTCAGAGAAAAACATTTACTGTCTGAGTCTTCAGAGCTCCAGCCTTTGGACAAGCACTCATTAAGATCAGCCTTTCCTCTTAGTATTTTAATATCTGATTAAAGAATAAACACGGCAAAAGTAGAATTTTTTAGTATCTTTTTATTATCAGATGTATTTTATCTCTATCTGGTATCATGCCATCTCACCTGACTCCATCCAAGAAGCATGTTGAAGAGCAACAGAAAAAGGAAAATAAACCACTGCTAGGGGCAAAATACCTGTTTCACAACTTCAGAAAAGTCAGACGTAGTGGCTCGGAAAACACTGTTTTCCAGGTGCCAGGGAGAGTGACAGATTGATTTGCTAAACTTGAGAGCCTGGCAAAAAAATTGTAAGTAGGTGAAGAGACAAGTTTAGTTCAGGAAAGGGAGAACAGGTTGACAGAAACTTCCACTGAGAAGAGGCTAGTGAATGTTTATCAAAGCATAGTAGAAAAAAGCCTTATATAATAGGAAATAAAGTTGATTTTTATAGTTTTATCTTATCTTTACCTGTAGTGTAGCTTAAGATGAATAAATAGTACTTTTATAAGTATTTTTAACTAATCAGATAGTATTTCAAGTTATGCATTACATGTACTATATGTGCAAGAAGAAAAAGGGTCAATATACGTCTTGCCTTGTTCCCATGAAGAAGCACACAGTACCCAGGTCTGTGTCCCAGAACTTGGTTGCTGTCTTCTCTCAGTGACTGGACTGCAGCTTTTCAGACTTGCTAAGGGAAGGAAGTCATGCCTGTCTCCCAAAAGGTACTCTCAGGAGAACTGGGTGGTATCTGAAGCAAGACATGTATGGTCACCAGGATGAGGTACAAAGACATTTTCAGAGACGTGGTGAATCTCCTGGAATAGCAATGCACATGTTCATCCAGAGACAGGAAGCACTGCAGCCACATTTATGGCTGCTGTTCCTGGCCTTCCTTCTGTCCCTACTCCAGAAGCAGAACAGCCGGGATATACACTACCCCACACTGCTCCAGCACAAGCTGGCATCCTTTCCTCATCACAGAAAGCATGAGCAGTAAATTACATGAGCTTAAAGCAAAAGTAATTAGATGTTGAGCACATGAGAGTGGACATGCTCTGCAATGGATTGTTCCAAAACAGATCCTCTCAGTGGCCAGCCAAACACCAGTTCAAAGGACAGAAGCAGTTGTGAATAGCTGGGAATGGATGTTTTCCTTCCTCACAAATCGTCAAACCATTTTCACCTCCTACTGTGACTTCTTCCTCCTACAGCTCTCAGGAAGACATAAAAATGAAATACATGAATATTTCTGTGTGGCATCTACTCTGCCTCAGCCCATTTCCATATGCTGGAGATGGGACACATTTTAAGCATGAAATAGTCCTCAGTAATTCACCATGGATCATCAATCTTACAAAACACTCCTGGCAGGAATGTCAGGTCTACCTCACCACCCCACCACCCCAAGCTAGCAAGTTGATTCACTAATGCCTGACTGAGACTTCTCACGGGGTGCTAAAGGAAAATTCTTACATTCTTCTCTTTTAGGACATCTGACCAATAGTCTGCATGTTAAACAAATTTTATGGAATCAGATGGGATCAGATGATGCAAACTGATTTTACTTGAAGGCAAATGTATGAAAACCGTGAGTCTCCACATAGGCAAATTTCCCCAATAACAAAGTGACTGAGTGGCACCCTTGTGATTTGGTTTTTATTTCAAGGTCTCACTGACATTTATTTTTAGAATCAGCTTTCATTTCAAGTGCCACTGATGCCATATAAAACTGAAGCAAAGAACACACTGTTCATAACCGCCTTGTACAGACTTTTACATGTATACGTAAATTTATCCGATTTCTTTCATATTGCATAGGGCTCTGGAGGTGGAGGTATAACATACGGATCATTTACTTACCTTGTTTTGCCAGCTCATCTGCTCCTTGCTTATTACCCTAAGCCATGATGATAACTGGTGGCACAATTACTAACAGTGTTTTGATTCCTGTGAAAATCAGCTTTTTTCTCAATGCTTATAAATGTGAAAAGATGAGGACAGCAGCTGAGCTATAATTACATATATACATATATAATTTTGGGTGCAATTTATATGTAACACAAAACACAAAGAAATTTTAGAATTCATCTATGCTGATTCCCTGTTGAGAATCATAGAATAGTTAGGGTTG
>NW_009913120.1:6319-31641 GCF_000696875.1 Nestor notabilis | reverse complement strand
TTTCCCTAATACTCAGTAATTTTTGCTGGGACCTGATTCATGTGCTAGAAACAGGTGTGTGAGCACTGGTATTGTAAAGGTTCCCAAAAGCACTTCACTGCTGTTTATAACAAAAGCCGTTTTCCCTGGAAACACGGAAGGATGTATTTTGAAGCAATTGGCCTTTTCATGTGTTGTGGCACCGTGGGCTAGAAGATATTTGAAACACAATTTCCATGCAATTTAAGATTTCCTTTCTAGCTGTTTCAGAAATGTTTCCTTTTCTTTTCTTCCGTTTTCAGAAGGTCACTTCATTCTGTGGAGCCAGGGGGACTCAGCAGATGATTTTCCACCCTTCACTTTCTGGCCTCTATCCGGTTGCCTCCTAGCTGGCTTTAAATAGTTCATTATAACAACTCACTGCTCCTGATTGCTGTATACACTTTCAATTGCTGTCCTGATGCATAGGAAAAACCGGGCTTGGCTCTGGTTTGGCAAGCTCTGCAGCATGTTTTTTGTGGGTTTTTTTAGGGTGAGATGTGAATAAAAATCGCTGGTATATATTACAAAATGTATGAGGTGAACCAGATGATAAGACAGGAATGTGGCTTTCATCAATTCTAGTTATATGTGGATTTTAGAATTGCCTTAAATGTATTAGTCAATGGAATTTAACAACAAAAAACATTATGCAAAATTGCCCTGGAATCATGATCTTTCTCCATTGTCTTAATAAGAGTTGTCTATTACACTCTGTGCATGTCAACTTAGGCATTACAGTCTGGGTACAAGAGGTTTATTAAGTTGATATGACACTGAGATACAATAGTATCTTCAGTTTAGAAGCTAATATTTATGGGTCTAATTCAGTCAAGAAATACATCCAGCTTCTGTGGTACACAAGAGGAAACAACTCCTGGAGTGTGTGATTCAACTTGTTCCTAGTTGAGTTCAGAGTGCTGTGGTAAACATGAGCATTTGTACCCTAAAAATCCTACAGTCAGGGAGAGATCTTGCAATTGAATGGAAAAAATGATGGGAGAAATGAGAGATTCGGGAATCACTCAGATATGTGGAAAACAATATTCACTCAACTCGTTAATAAGACTTTTAAACCACTAATGAAATTGCTGTCTATGCACGGCTATTTCTAGGGTAATCACTTTGCTTCAGAAGTGTGCAAATCAAGTACTGGTCTTGCAAAAAGATGTTGATGGCCATCTAGATGTCTTACACAGCTGCTCTGGATGTTAAAGTGAAATTGTACAGGCCTACAGATATGGAAACCGTGCAACCTCAAGTACAATACATTTCCATCACTTCAATTGATTTTGGATCAGGATCACAAAACAACCTCCAACACAGCTTATTGCTTTGCATTTTAGAGATATTCTTTGATGATTGGGGTTGTTCAGAGAGTGGAATTGGACTGTGTTGTGCACTGCAGTGCAAATTCGCTATGTTTTTTTTTTTTTGTTGCTTTTAAAAACAAATGGGTACAGAAAGTGTATCATTAACATCTGAAAGCAGAAAACTGTAATATAAAAATGCTTGCAAAGGACATATTGACATTTAACCTCACAGTTTCATTAAGTCTTAACTCTGTACATAGAAAAAAGTTAATTACATAGTACTTTAAGTCTTTACAAAAGGTCAATTCACTAGTACTATGTAGCAGCAGAGGTTGGAAAGGTAGTGCTTTAAGTAGGAACATGCTTTTAATAGTCAATTGGGGCAAACCATAAGAGCTTCATAGGGCATGCTTGATAATGAGATTCAATTATTTCCAAGGAGAATCTGAAGCCCCCGGAGAGACTCATCTTTTGCTTACTGTAAGCAAAACTAATCTTTGCGAGTGTAAAAATGACACTCACCTTTTTATTGTGTTGGCTTCGAGAAAGGTCAGAGCTAATAAAGATCACTCTTTTTGACAAACAACACTTAATGTTTCTTTTCTTTCAGCTTATATTATATTGTAAAATAAGATTAGTGTTGTATTAGCTTAACGGTACTTGACTAATAAAAGATTGGTCCAGTACAACTATGTATGTGGAAGATTCTCGATTAAAGTATTATTTAAGATAACTGAATTTTGGTCTCCTGATGCAGAAAGTAAACAGAAAATAATAATACATTAAAACGGGTGTGTGTGTGTGTGTGTGGGAAGGAACATTCTCCTTAACACTGAGAAAGAATACAATAAAGCTAATAGGGAAAGCCTCTGTCAATCAAGGCATATTCCCTGCAATAGCAGATCATCAGATCGAATATGCCTACCTGATTTTATCTGACAGCATTAGGGGAGAAAAACAAAACAAACCCCCCACAAAGTCTCATTTGCTAATGTGACAGAGAGAAAGATGAGCTAGTGGCTTATGATTCGGGATTCAAGTCTCCATTCTGCCATCAGCTTCCATTGTAACACTAAGTCACTTAAACATGGATCCCCAGAGGAGCTTTGGTGTAGGAGTATTTCAGGCTGGAGAGGTTGCTGATACAAATATGCCTATATGCCTGAAACAAGCAGAAGTCCAAAATAGCTGTGTTTACATTAGCAAGTAGTGCTGCTCAGAATAAGTGATTTTGATTGAGAAAAAAATGCTGAAAACACAAAGTCAACAAAAAGTGTTTCCAGGAGGGGCTAGATTATGCTTTCCTATGATCTTAAAGCCAGCTGAAGCACTTCTGCTTAAACATGCTCCTGGGCAAAGCTTTCAGTGAGTTTCATCCTAAGAGAATTCAGTGTATACTGTCTGATGATAAAAAAAGCACGATAAACAGAAATGCCTGGAAATCCACTTCTCAGTTCCTCATCCAAACAAAAATTTTGATATGGATTAATGTGATACCATTGCAAGAAAGGTGAATTTTAGGTACGGATAGATTAATAGGAATTGCAGGAGGTCAAAGGTAATTATTCTGCTTTTATTTATTGGCATAGCTTTGCAAGTAAGCTGAAATATATTTAAAAATAGAATTATAGGACTGTCAGAGAGGTCTAAAGTAATTATTCTGCTTCAGTTGGTTCTTAAATACTCTGTCAAATGTTGGGAAACATACCTTGGCACAGGTGTAGACAAGTAATAGATAAGACAGAGTAAACGAAACATCGATGATGAGCACATGATAAAACACAACCTAAATGGAAACACTGAAGTGAATTACATTTCTTTTTTACCCAAAAAGTTGAGTATGTTTTCTGTTGTAGAGAGGACTTCATTGTTCTCTGTGGTCCAAAGGAAAAAAGAAGGAAAAACTGCTGTTTATTTTTACAGGAATTGTAATAATAAAGGAATGTATTAAACTACTGCATTGTTCATGTTAACTAACCAGAAAGGACATATTTGAAAGGTTTCTAAAATGGGGAAACCTGTCTTTCTTGAGGCTTCCTTACTTTCAGCTTAAGTTTAAATTCACTAAAATGACAGGACAGGATTTCTGCTTCCAGGCCACTTAACAAAAGCATCTTCAAGTGTATAGCAGTATTTTCCAAGTCTATAGAGAGCAGAAGTGTGAAAAGCTGCTCAGAGTGCTAAAAGATGCATGCCCCACGGACATCCTTAAAATTAGTCTGTTTAAACACCTGAAGCATGAAACAACATCTACGCGGCTTGTGATCAAACTCAAATGGAAAAAATAGAAGGAAAAGAAATTGCTGTTACTCTGGAGGAAGCACAATCTTCAGTAATCATAATACATGTTCCTTTTATCTGCTCCTTTCTTCTGGTCATCTCTTGAATACTTTTTGCTTAGTAAGCTGATAACCCACTAGTATTGTTCCCTCCATTGCAAGAGCATCGTGATGCCTGGCTGCTGCACTACTGTGACAAGGGTCAGTCATAAGTACATATCGCTTCTGGAGTCTCTATACAGATATCTGTCAACCTGTAGGTAGAACAGTTTCTGGCAGCAGGAGAGACAGGGATTTATCTCTATCCAATTTCCTCTGCCAGGAGCAGGGCAGCAAGGGAAGACACCTCAGTATGTGATCTCTTGTTAGGCCAGTAAAGAAATACTTGAGGAAGTGCAAATGTCTGATCACGGAGTTAGTGATGTGAAGTGCAAGGTGTACACAAAACCACTTCTAGCAAGCAATATGATATTAAGCTCTGTGCATACAGCTCTAGTAAATCTAATGAGATCTACAGATTTCATTAGAGCAGTATTCCTCTTCAGATCACTCTCAGCCAAAGAAAAAGTGAACCTGTGTCTGTGGTAACTTACCTTTTAGCCTGATCTAGTCAGGTGCTGTGTTCTTTCAGAACCACTGGATTTCAGTAGGAATAGATGAAACCTAGCTCATTATGCTATCAAGCTTGTTATCGAACACATTATATGAGTACTGTGGCCAGGTCAGAAAGTTCTTAGAGGAGCTTTAATGAGTGGTAGTAGCTAGATGATACTCAGTGTTCTGTATGTAAAGGTAGGATTGTTTATCCCAGATCTCTCTTTGTAAATAATTATATCAAGTCCCATCTGACATTTTATGTCCAGTCTTTCAAGGTGGGATTCATCTGGTGACGTCTGAGCTCTTTGCCATTGCCTCTCTTTATAACTAATATGGAAACAAACTGGCATTTTTAAGGGAATATTTATCCCACCCTGCATTACAGTGAGATAAGTAACTCCGTGAACCTACCTATTTCCTTCCGCATATTGTAAAAAGGGAACCTCCATGCACTGCAGATGCACACGTTTGGTCAGATAAATGACACTCTTGGTATCATCATAGAATCAGCACTTCTTCTCAATCACTTTTTCAGTTTTATTGCTCTAAAGGGCTTAGTTTCATCAGCAAGCTTTATTACCTCATTATTAACTTGTTTCCTAGGTAATTTATGAAGATGTCAACCAGTATAAGTTACAAGCAGAAGTCTCTAACATTCTAGTGGTCTTTAGTCTCTGTGGGACTTTACTGGTAATTTTACATACACTTTCAAACCCAATAATCTATTTCTAAACCTTGTTTTCTATATTTTCACCTATTTATATTAATTTAGAAGGTCAATTTCTTCTTACATGATAGAAGCTTAGTTTCTGTAGGAATCATTAATAGGAGATTTGTTAAAAGCCTTTGACCATCCAAGGAGACAAGTACTAACAACTGATCCATTTTTTGGCAACCTGCTTCTTGGTACCTTCGGAGAACTGCAAACAGATTATTACATGCCTGGCTTTGGCATAGCCTCTGTTTCCTGTTACCCAGTATTGATCATATTTTATAGGTATCCAGCAGCTCTGCTAAGTATTATACTTTCAACCAGTCTGTGCTGCTTTGGTGTCTGAATTGCTTACTGGCTCTGCCAGCTAGCAGAAGAACTTTCTGCTTTGGGTTTCTTCGAAAAACCAAAATCAAACAAGCAAACCACACTAGTTTTTATGCCTTTAGCAAATTTGTTTGCAGAACTGGGTTGGCCTTTATGGTTTTCGTGCTTGTATTTGTATCCTCAGTTGAACATGAGCATAGTTTTCTGAAGGAATGTCATCACTTTATATAGCCTCTTTTGTCCTTCTGTCCCATCTTACTGCCTTTTTAATTATTTGGTTTTCCTTTTATGGTCTTTCTATAGGGTTTTTTGATGGCCATGCAACTTTCTGACTGACATACACTTGCTTAGAGTGCAGACAATGATGTCCTTAATCCTTTTAGCTCCTAGTTCCTTTGTAACAAGCCTGTGTACCAGTCAACCTTTTTGCAATTAAGAGGTCTTGTAGTAGATCTTTTGGTTCTTGATTCGCTTATGAGGGTTTTTAACTCTAAACATCTTACATGCACTGTAACAAAGATGTTCTTTAATTGTATTTTAAATCAGTGCCTTTTTTCTATCCTGGATCAAGTCAAGTGCTGCTTTTTCCTTTTGGTATCCTTAACTACCTGATCCCTGAGGAAGACACTTAAAATACCTAAGACAGAGTTTCACCGTCATACTGTGATGTGACATCTACATAGTTACTGAGAATAATGGATGTCTTTTATTTTTCTTGTGTTTCCTGTCCTCACAACTCTTAACATTTCTTATTTTATTACTGTTTTACCAGAACCTTTTTCATCCTAGTAATGAAGAATTCTTACATATGCTTGGGATTTCAGTCCCAAAACATCTGTACTAATTCATGATCAGTCAAGATACATATCTGATTTGACTGTAAATCTATATATCATTTTATCTAAATGAGTTCATTTCTTAAAGTATATAAGCTACTCTGTCCTTCCTATATATTTATAAACTCATTCTACATTGCCCATGGATTGGGTGGCCTTCACCAGTTTCAGACATACCTTCTGATGTATGAATTGAGACCATTTTCTAGTGCTTTTCCTTCCCTTCCCTTCACTTTCCTTATCTTCCTAATCTTACTGCGTTTAATGTTTCATTGAGAAATAGGACTTTAAGCATGTGTTTTACTGTGGACATGGAGATGGTGTGTAAGCAGCACTATTGTATTCCTTTTGGATGGACAGGAGCTATTGGAGGATCATTCTCCCAGATTCAGAGTTCTGTAATAGTTATTTAGGTGCAGTGAAGGACTTAAATAACTCTAAGGACCATGACCCCCTGTGACCCTTGTGTAAATGATAATTTCTGTTGTGGTACATGAGAAGTGGGTATTTCAGAGTAAGGCTCTAAGCATGACATTAAGTAACCTGTTGCTTGAAGTCAAAAAGTGATTGGTCTGTGGCCACCTCGTGTTTGCCATAGAGAAATAGTAAAAGTGTAAGCATTGAGCTGAGCTGCATCCCTCTGGGTTTCAGACATATATATTTGCCACCAGGACAGCCCTGAGCCACTAGCTCAGGGTCGTACCTGTTTCTTTCCTTTAAAGTGTTTGGGTTTTGGTTAGAGTGCAGCAACTCTAATCTAACTCTAACTCTAGCCTTGCTCTCTTGTATGCAATGTTACTGAGCATAGGGGAGAAGAAAAGAGAGAATTGCTTGTGTATTTTGTTCCAGAGTGGAAAATATCTTAGAAGGCAGCCTGTGCACCTTGTGTAGGTGTTTATTTAAACTGCTAGATGCAGGAGTAGCTGATGTTGGTTGATTCTATGATTCTACTCTAAGCGAGAACTAGTGTCCTGCTGGAAAGTGGCCACATCATTACCGTTTCCTGCACAAGGAGCCATATTAACCACACAGCACTGCTGTCCCTGGTGCTCTTTAAAAATACCTTTATTTTCCCTTCTCCAATCACAACTTCTGTATTTCTTTCCAGCAGTGAGAATAGGCAGCTGTGGGATAATATAATTACTTGTACTATCACACATCAGGAGATGTAAGTTATCCCTTAAATTGTAGACAAATACCAAACATATACAATGGCTCTGATTCACTTGCCACTATCATTTTGGGGAACTCAACAGGGTTTCTATGATTCTAGAACTGTGAGATGCAGTCGTCCTACTTCTGCTAATTGTCTTGTGAGTTTTTAGCACCTGAGCGGAGTTTTACCTGAACTACTGCATGCTTTAAGAAAATGATGTATTGCAAAAGGCATAGCATTGTAGCACCTAAATTTGTCATCCAAAGCTGAGCAGACAACAGCTTATTTATAATGGAACTCTGTGTCATCCTTCAAGCCTCGGTGGAACCCTTAGCAAGTGAATAGCTATTTTAGGATATATGTCTCATGCTTCTTGTCTGTGTAAATCTGAATCTTACTCCTAGCTGCATACAGGGTATTTTCATGGTATCCTACATCCACACTGCAAACTCTTCTTGAAACTTCCTCATATTCCAGTCAGCCAAAACGTATGTATTAGTCTAAGCTATTTACTCTGCACTGACATTTAGGGTCAGAAGGGGCTTTCTGGATTAGTAAATCTGGCCCAGGTAATAATATAATGTATTTCAGAAAAAGACCATTGTTTTACTTTTATCAGTTTAAACCAGGTAGGAGTACCTACAGCTGCAGTCTGGATCAGTGTGGACATAGAGTAACTATGGCTGGTGTTCTCCCGTTCCAATACCTAAGTAGACAGATAGCTCTTAGGATGTCCCCTTTGGATGCTAGCCAGAGAAAAACATTGAAACCTTTTTTGCTATTTCTCTGTCAATCAATCAGTTGTGTTTTTTGTAGCAGCTGGGTTGAATTAATGCAGCATCCCTTCCTAGTGGAGAAATGATGGCAGCAAATCAAGAAAATGAGCCATCAGCTTTATCCTTGCACTTTGTCCTGTGCTAGAATCTGTAATGTTCAGGATTGTTTCTGTAGAGTAGTCCCTTGTTC
Organism: Nestor notabilis; assembly: GCF_000696875.1. NCBI lineage: Eukaryota > Metazoa > Chordata > Aves > Psittaciformes > Psittacidae > Nestor > Nestor notabilis. Next base: position 23,437 of record NW_009913120.1, on the reverse strand, counting down.
CTTTCATCACAGAACATAGCCTAAATCCACTAAAATCAGTGCATGCTCCATTGACCTCTGATGTGTCTTGGATCAGGCCATGAGCCCAAGGTGATTTTCCGTGTATTCTTTCCCTGTGCAAAGGCAACATGCGTTCCCCACTGTGCTTTCAGAATGATGCCATACAAGTATTAAATAGATGCACTACTGTGAACAGTAAACATTTCAGAGTGAACTGAAGACCGAACACATTGAGGTTTCCCTAGACCACTTTCCAATGCTTTCAAGGTTTGATGCTTTAAGAACCTTGATATCAAGCATACCTTCATTTTCAAGTGGATCAGCTGGCTAATGAGTAGATGCTATTAATAATGCAAGTGTGGCAGTTCATTAGTCAAATTTTAGAAGCCTCTGCAGAAGTGCCCTGCAGTATGCTGTTACACAATGTAGAAATTGCTCTAAGACTGTATGACTAATAAGAGTCAGGAGCCTTCTCCTTTTGGCTGCCTCACAGTTATGCCTTTTTACAGTATCTCATGTCAACATATCAAATAGAGAGCACACATATATGAGATGAAGCAGTTTCTAGGAAGTGTAACCAAATACAGACAACTCACATAAGATTTACCAAACCATTTCTCTGATGTTCCATTATTTCGGTATTTCATGAGATTAATATATAAAATGATAAATTTTTATGTTTTTAATACTGCAAAAACTTGTTCAGGTGACATAGCCTAAATCACCTCTTTGCATAGCTCTGAACGTGGCACAAACCTGAATGACTTGCAGTGATTGGGAGAAAGCTAGTCTGAGGTGAGTTTGAAGGCACTGACTGCAGTGAAGGAGCTGCTTTGAGATGCAGAAAATCGACTTCCACCTCCTGTTTTCTGTTACATGACTTTGAACAAGTTGCATAATCCCTTTGGGTTCTGCTTTACTTTTAGTAAAATGGTAATGTCATTTCTTTTGTTGTTTGTCTGACAAGCTGTCTAGCCTGATGACACTCTAAGCTTTTTTGGGATAAGATCCTAAAGTGCTCCTAGAGAAAAGTAAATTGTCTTACAGTTTGGACAAACATGATAAATTATTGTCTAACTCTCTGCATTAACCTGGAGTTCCTGACAGACCTGTATTCACAAAAAGAAAATGATACAATAAAGTTACTTTTCCACTGAAGTCCCTACAAAGTTAGAGGAACTTTTGGAATACACTTGGTATTAAAAGCTTTACCGCCCACCTGTCACTCACATAAAGCATATAATTTTGACAAATTATGCAAAAAAAACCTAATTACATTTTAATTTGCTAATCCTTGCTTAGTTAAACTAGTGACATATGCAAATTACCTGCTGAGACCTAAATTACTTCTTTCAAAGGATAAATAAATGCCCTTTCGTATTTTCAAATATTATTAAAAGAACTGCTTGATTGACAGATAACAAGTCAGCTCTGGGATGTAATATCACTTTCATAAAAGTGAATTCATGTGCCTAGGCATAAATGTCCAAAGTTTCAAAGCATGGAATACAATTTAAGAGTTTGGATCATTCCCTGAAAAACTTTCTGGAACTCAATTGAGAGTCTTATGGATTGGAAATCTTAACACAGGTGACTTCCCTATAGGATTGCTTATGTTTTCTTTTGTTTTCCATCCACCAATAATACAGGAACATGATGATAAATCTGCACCGAGGCCTGCCCTTTAAAAGAATTGCTCTCAAGTGAATAAGAATCATGGGTATGACCTTTAAAAGATAGCATATGACCAATTAGGATGAGATTGTCTAATGTTCCCAAAAGCGGGAGCAACTGTGAAGAGTTGGAGTCTGCAGATAAAAATATTATAACTATGATCTTTGATAGGGCCTGGGCAATGTTAGAAGAATGGCTATTCAGAGGTGGGGGATGTCAGCAGTAATTAATCTAGGAACAGAGCCCAAAGGATTTTAATTTGAAGATAAAAAATAGTAACATCAAAAAAAAAAGACAAACATGGTGAAGGAGGCGATAGTTACTGTGGACAGGACTTAAGATATGACATGCTGAGTGGGAAGACTGAATCATTAGTGGACTTTTTGGTTAGGGATTGAACAAACTCCTGCTGGAGTGACTGGATGTGGATATAGATTTAGATTTGCAAGTATGATGCATGAATTAAGTGCAGTGGCATTGATGCATGCACCTTATTTGGAGAACTCTTCCATCTACCACTATGAACCTGCACCACCCTTAAGATTGCTACAGAGCTTTCCCAGTTTCGGTTAGTTCTTCAACTGGAGTGTTTTTCTTTGCCTTCCTTAGATGCTGACACCACGCTTTCAGTGCATTTCACCAAAAGACTTCTTTGCGTCAGATAATCTCACAAAAGCTCAGGTATTTATCTGTGGCGTGGATTCTGCTTTCACTGGTTAAGTTGGAGAAAATTCTTCTGGTCTTAGTACTTAACTTCCTTGCTCCCCAGATAATTTGAATTTAACAGAAAAATTTGAAAAGTCCTAGGAAGAAGATCTCAAAGAACTTTTGTAACTATTTGACTGCTGAGTCTCCTCCTATTTTTCTGGCTGCTTGAAGTCTTCATTCCCTGTTCCTTAGGAGCAGGAGTTGAGCAGGAAGGAATGGAAACTTCCCTGCTCTAAGCCAAATCTTTGGTTTGCTGATTCAGAAGTTCTGCAAACTGTTTATAAATGCCTGGAGGCTATGAGGGGTTGAACCTACACCTTTTGTGTTCTGGTTGAGCAACCTGAAGGCACCTCTGCCCTGGAAAGGAAACAGATAAATCTTTGTTTCATAGGAGATCTAATGGCAGTAATCTGTGGCTTTCAGAAATCTCTTGCTGGATTGGGCCTTTTGGAAACCCCAGGTATCTAAAAACGTGTTAAAATATCCTTGAAAACACTTGGCAGTGTCTACCACATTTCAGATGTGGCTTTCAGAAATCTCTTGCTGGATTGGGTCTTTTGGAAACCCCAGGCATCTAAAAACGTGTTAAAATACCCTTGAAAACACTTGGCAGTGTCTACCACATTTCAGAATTCAAGCATTTTTTGAAAATGGGTAGTTTCCATCTTCATCTGTACCTGGTACCCGAGTTAGTTAAACTCTGGGATAGGGGCAAAACCTGGCCAAACTACTCCCCTACTTTTCACTTTACACGTATGTCGAAGAAACTGGGGGAGTTAAGAAGGTGTTTTCACCTGGTACCCGAGTTAGTTAAACTCTGGGATATGGACAAAACCTGGCCAAACTACTCCCCTACTTTACACTTTACATGTATGCCCACGAACCTGAGGGAGTTGAGAAGGTATTTTCCTAATGGCAGTAATCTGTGGCTTTCAGAAATCTCTTGCTGGATTGGGTCTTTTGGAAACCCCAGGCATCTAAAAACGTGTTAAAATACCCTTGAAAACACTTGGCAGTGTCTACCACATTTCAGAATTCAAGCATTTTTTGAAAATGGGTAGTTTCTGTCTTCATCTGTGCCTGGTACCCGAGTTAGTTAAACTCTGGGATAGGGGCAAAACCTGGCCAAACTACTCCCCTACTTTTCACTTTACACGTATGTCGAAGAAACTGGGGGAGTTAAGAAGGTGTTTTCAAGAGTGCGTTTGCTTAAGACAGTCAGGTCTCAGTATGTGATCTGCTTCTGGCACCACATTTACCACAGCCAAATTCCTGTTGCATTTCAACAGTATAGTTTTGTTCAGTGCTTGTTCATCAGAGGTATTAGTTACAGAAGAATATGAATTGAGGCTGTTAATATAATTTGTGCCTGGGATAAGAGGAAAAGCTAGGCATTGACAGCGTGATGGATTCAGAGCGAGTAGGAATATATATCAGTTAATATGTTTTGTAAGCACTTTTGCCATCAGCTGTGTGGTCCTATATGCTAAACCTTGCCACCCCCACAACTGCAAGTGCCAGTTCGTACCAGCTGAACATTAAAACATTAAAGTACATTTCTCACTGAAACCATCTGCCTTTTCCCTTGCTGCAGAACAGAGAATCTCATATATAAAAAGTATATGTAAGCATGCTATTCATATGCCAATCTGTTTCTCTTTGTTAAAATGTATTGATAGAAGCAGCAGACATCCAGTGACCATTTCTCCCTATAGCTACCCCCTTCCCTCCCTATATCAGCTCAGTCTAAACCATTCCTGATAGAAATTTGGTTAATCTTACTGCAATCACTGGCACATCTAATGGTCCTCCAGATAAACTATTACAGTGACTTAAAAACAGCAATGATGCAATGATATATGGACACATAATTTAATTAATAAATAGATGTATAAAAAGCTATTATTTAGCTCTTACTGAGTGTTGACTATTTCACCCACGGTAATGGGTCTACTGTAGATTTCTTAAACTGAACAACATGTTTATCACTCTATATTGTATGTTACACATTCTTTTCTTTATAACAAACTTTTCCAAAAGTCTTAACATCTTATCAAAACAATATTTAACAACTGGTTTTGACTACGTTATTTAAGCAACAAGTTAAAAACTAAAAAAGGAAGGTAAATTTATATTATTTTGACTAGGTAGATCTCACAACTCAAACAATGAAAGAGCCAGTTAATGCAATGCAACCCCCAAGAAAAATACATACCAATTATAATGTGTCCCTAGATCCTTGTAACAATATTTAATAGTGTCAATACTAAGAAACAGAGGCTGTTATTTTCTCTAAAGATACAGCTGTCTGTAAGAAAGTCTCTAAAAGCTTTTGTAGGCATCTAAACATATTTTATGGGGCCAATAGGATGAAAAACTTTAGATTATAGAATTGTTTTGGTTTCAAAACCTGTTTTTGGAACTGCTGAGTACTGCTTCCACTGACTTCTGAGGAAACTCCTGGGTGCTTGGCGTTTTATAAAGCAGATCACTGTGAAGATTTGAACAGTTCAGTGCATGGGAGCTGGGCTTTATTGGCAGCGCTGAAAATATGAGCATGCATCACCTCTAATCTTATTATCAGCAGCATGCTTTGCAGTAACAAATAACTCAGCTTCTCTTCTAAGGGGACCTAGTCACTGTGGCAAGCTGTGCATGAAAATTAAGCACTGATAACGTAATTTTCTGTTCTCTAAGGAGCTTACAGTAGACTAGGTTATGGGACTCAGTCTCGACTAAAGTGCCGTAGAATAAGAAAGGAAATGTAATACTTTTTAAATAAAATCAAATAAAAATAGACAAAACTTTGAAAATTATATCAAATGTAATATTTTTCCCTCTATCGAATTTTTGCTTTCATTGACATGTAGTCTCAACACCTGCCATCAGCAGCTTGGCTGCTGTCACATGCATCTGTTAGACCTTATGGATAGCCTAACCCCATTGATACTGGATTAAACAAGCATTCCATCGTGTCAACTTTCTAACCTGTCATTCTGGTTAGAGAGTTTGTTTTCCTGGATGTCATTGACACCATGATAAATACAGCACTGGACTGTACTGCTGTCTGGCTGGACAGATGATACTCGTCCATAGTGTTGGACCCATTAGGAGCTTACTGTTACAACAAGTTTCCAGGCCATTTCCTTAGCTCATACTTGAGATTTAATGTTAAAAAGGGTATCAGATTCAAGTAAGCATTGATGGGACTTTAGTATGCAAACAACTGTTTCAGTGATTTTTGGGATGAAGGCAGGCACAAACTCATATGCATTCACTAAGGATCTGACTTAACAAGGGATAGATTACTGTGCAGCTGCTGGGGGTTGCAAAGGCTCTGGCACAGCAGTCGGGTGGAAATGGAACCCAAGAGAGAGATTATCCTGTTGGAAGTTTGCCTCTGGATATAGGCATGGACATGGGTGCAATGTTAGCAGAATGCCATCAAGCTTAAGCTGGGCAATACAATAGAATGAAAGATGGATATAAATTTGTATTACATTAATGTGGGTAAAAGGTTAGAATATATGGAGATAATAGAATCATAGAATTGTAGAATCATTGAATCCCAGATTGGAAGGGACCTTAAGGATCATCTGGTCCAACCTTTACTGGCAAAGCATGACCTAGACTAAATGGCTCAGCATCCTGTCTAGCCAGAGATGTGCACATGAAGCTTTTCAACAAGGAATAAGATCAAAGAACGGTGAGAAACTTGAAAGAAGGGTTTGGAAAGTAGGACAAGAGTTCATTTTTTTTGTTTTACTTTGAAGTACAACGGCACTGATCCATCTCACCAACCTTTAGTCACCTGGATGGCAAAAAGAGCTGATTCTCTGTAAATGAGAGAGAGAGAGAGAGATCGAACGGAGCAAATGTCTTCCGAGGGAGTTTCAGCCTACCTGTGATCTTACCTGGGCTAACGTGGTCTGTCTTCATCTTTCACTGTGTTAAAAGCAACACCGTTCCCAGTGTCAGCACTTCAGGCCAAGTGAGATGAATCTAGGCAATTCTGTTCAAATCCTCTGTTGATTCAAGAGGGAGGATGTTGCCTCACCAGGTCCGTGTGGATAAATAGTAGTGCCAGAAAAAAAGTGTTTCCACAGAGATTTCCGAAGATGATCAGACCAGCCTATCACTAAGCATTGACGAGGTGTTTTACTTTTCCCTCTTTTGCCACAGTCAACTTATCCATACAGCAGGCAGAGCTCAAAACTCTTTTATCCATTTCTGCTCTTCTAGAACCATGTTGACATTTTAGAAGGAAATGCCATAGTATCTTACTTCTCGATAGACGTACAAATGTTAGTATGAATAGCCACTTGTTAGTCATGTAGGGTGTTATTTGAAGACAAAAATAAAATCACTCATCTCTCCAGGAGGCTCTTGTTATTCAGGCTAAGAAGTAAAATTCAGGGTTTTTCTTGAGTACGTTAGATGACAGACTCTTAGATGACATAAAGCTAGCTGTGGATCTGTGCTGACTTGTGTCAGCTAATGGGTGACCTGGCATTGATGTTTCTCTTTCAGTCCATTAACCATCTCGCTATTTGCATTAGTACCACTGACAGTTGCAACATTATAGGAAAGAGCTCTCCCAGACCTTAACATGACCTTTCAGTTTGAATTCAGAGGCACTGACACAGATCTTCAAATGAGACAGGTTTGTTTTTTTACATTTTGCATATTCCATTCTTGGAAGTGAACACCTCGTTTGGTGTCTTCATCTGCAAGCTTTCATCAAGTACAGAGGGTTGACATGTCCAGAAAGGTTTTTGCACCCATTTCCCGATCTCTTTTCTTATAAATAGCCAATATGGAGCAGGAACATGGAATTAGCCTGAGATATTATACAACAGTCAGTGCAGTATCTGTTTTTGGTAAGGATCATGCATGCAGATCTTCCATAGAAACATCTTTAACTCTTAATAAAGATTTCTTTGGTTAAGAGTGGTTATAATTGCAGTTTCTTACTGGCCATCATAATTTTACTGTCCAAATAGCTTCCCAAATAAACCTTTCAGCTCATTGGCATGAATTATGAATGTGCCAGCAGTGTTGATTTAAAAATGCATGTCAACACTTTAACATCTGAACATCTATGTAAATTCAAGCTTTTAGCAGAATTTCAATTTAACAAATTACAGTTTGTGACTCTAATTTATGAGAACTATGTAAATACCTAAGATTTTTATAGCTGCTCCTGCTTAAATTAATCACAAATTACTAATTATGCCTTTTTCAGCTGCAGGATATGCAAATTCAGTTGCATAAAGAAAGGAAGCGTTCAAGAATAGATTAATTTTTAGGAACTTTGCACAGTATCGTTTTTGAACAGTAGAGTGCAGCCTTTTAACCTGCTACAGACCTAACAGGTTCTCATCTATTTGTTTGTACTGAAATCTGAAATATGAGGGGGAAAAATATGAAATACAGCATATATTCTTCCTCATAGAATAATTGATATCCCCATCACCGGCTGTGCACAGTGCATGTCTGTACACAACTGCAAAGCAAACACAAGTCAAAAATCCAAACATACACCAAAGGATGGGCTAGTTTGTCATACTGCAGCACCAACATGCCAAGTGAGGAGGAAGTCTGAGAGATACCTTATCCATCCAGAGCCAAACCAATCTTCTGATGTCAATAGAAATATGGGTTACCGTGGGGATTTCTGCAGTCAAACGGGCACTGCCCTGCAGGTAAGCAGAATCAGGAAAGGGTTATTATTGCCAGCTGTAGCCAAGGGAGTCGGGAATAGAGCTCTTGATGTATTTACAGTGGATCTTCTACATATTCATTCTCCTTTCCTAGCTGTCCCCCAATCAGAGCGATGGATGTGAATCTAGATTTAAAACAAGATAATTACATATGTAGTAACTTATTTGGTTTTGTGTTGCTGTTAAGAAATTTCATTCTGTGCTTCCTTCGAGGAAGGAAGTTGTGGTTTCCTACAACTGCAGAACTACGGCTTCAAGCTTCCATCTTTTTTTTAAGACCATTCGGTTTTGGCTGGTTTTCTGGTTCTTTGTTGGATAGCCACTCTTTTTATGTTTACAGTTCATTCCATTCCACCCATCTCAGACTTCATCTGTGTATTTTCCTCACTTTTGGGTTCTATAGGACAAGACAGATACTAATATATTGGAAAGAGTCCAATAAAGGGCCACCAATATGGCAAGGATATGGGAGGAGAGGCTGAGAGCACTAGGCAATGCTGTTTTCCAAAGTGAATTAGTCTATGTTTCTAAGCCCAGGGTTTTGTTATTTACAATCAAGTTCTACAGACAATGTCAAAAGCATAGTTAGGAGAAAGTCCTTACCAGACCCAGATTTAGGCAGGTGGTTCTGTCTGGAGTCATTCGGTGTGATTTTGACTAACGAATTTTGTGGCTAATTACAGCAGAGCTGGTAATTGAGACTCAGGTGGATGATGGGATCCTAATTTGCCACAGAGCTGCAGAGCTTAGTGGAATACTTGGCTGAAGCACACAATGAAAATAGGGATTTGGGACTGTATCTGAAACGTCAGACACAGTTATTTTATTCATTCAGTTACTGAAAAAGAAAAGACCCATCAGAAACCTCAGAAAGGAAAACCAAATCCAAAAGCGAGCTTCAGTACGTTTCTCAAGTTAGGCTAAGGTAAAAAACCTCACTTACAAAGTGCTGCATCACCAAATTTGTTGCCTTGATCATTGCTTGTACTCCTGTCTCAGCCACCATAGTGATGGGGATCAAAGAAAGCAACATGAAGCTTCATGGCTTCTGGCACGATTTGTTGTCCAAAGAATCTTGTCGTGTACATTGCACCAAATCTTTGCCAGAGTTGCCTTTGATTTCCTTGTTACACATCGCCCTAAGACTCGAGGGAATTGCAATCTGATGACACAAAAACTGCCCTAAACCAGTAAATTTGTTTTGTGCTGTTGTTCTGATGTGAGATTCTTCTGCCACTTTGCAACCTCTTAATATCACCTTTTAGTGTTTTGCTTCTCTATGGACTGAGTCAGAATTCTTTGTACAAGCTATTAGCCAGCCGTACTGGGTTTTAGGGTGTTTCTTCTCTCCCCCTGCTCCCTCCCTTTTAAAGATTTGCTGTGCTTTAGTTTCCAGTTGCTGGAATTGTAAGCAAGTGTTGAAGTGCTACGCAGTTCATTGCTCATTTTGTGCTTCATAAAATATTTAGATCCCTTCGATGCAATGTAGCCGTGAGTCAGCAGGCTGGTGCTTTAACACATTTCATCACATCGAGAGCTTGCATCCTCCAATAGTTTAGTGACAAAGAGGGTTACCACAATTTATTCTTTAAATGCAGAAGACTTTAAGAACCAAGATACTGATCCTATTTTCTCTTCTTCAGTCTTTTCACTATACAACCAGTATCTGTTGGTTTCTCTGTCTAACTGACTTTGACCACACGAAGAACATTAATGTTATTTCTTCTGTTTCTGTAAAACTCATAGATTTTTGTTTTTCACTGTCATGAGGAGTGATGTCCTACCTGGGCTTGGGCAAAGCAGAAATACAGACACTTCAAACATGTGCAGAGCAGAATTTCTGCCAATGCATTCCTTTAGGTGCTATTACTCTGTTAGCTGGATTTTTTTTTCACTGATAGGAAATCATGACTAATGTTATTGAAAAGAGCTGGTTTTGTAGCATCTATCAATCAATCAGTTGCAAAACCACTGAATGAAGTTCATTTGGAGTTCCAGCTTGAGGAAGCAGGTCTGGAAAATGTGGATATCAGGGGCTGCAGTGAAGTATAGAAGGAGGTTAGTGCATGACGTCATTCTAAATCTTCTTACTCCTTGGGCTCCATCACAAGCATGTAGACACGCATCATTCCTCCTGGGGAATGATTTGAGGTCGAGTTGTTGAAGATGATGTGAAAATATCTTTTCACATGCATATCCATATTCAGATATTGATTTTTAAGTTCTTTCTCCTTGAATGAATTTCTCAAGGCAGCTTAGAAAACCCAGACATTCTGGGTCATTCTTTGTTGTCTTTACAAAAGCATTTACGTCGATGTTGAGGTGTGCTTCAGCAGGGAGCAACATCTGAGTACTGAATGTATGTATATAACCTCTGCTTTCTCTTAGAGGGGCTGGGGAGCTACTGATGGGCTACAGGCTTCCAAGCACATGTAATTTCTAAATATGTCCTTCCTACTGAAATCATACAGGTCTTGAAGCACCAAGAAACACAGAACTTGCAGATCTGTTGAGTCTCTGAATGTAAGTGGCTTCCTCCAGGTCACATAGTGAAATGTTAACAGATTACTTAAATGCCATCATGCCATATAGCATTGAGGTGATCTTTTCTGCATCTTGTTTTTTGTTTTGTTTGCTTGTTTCTTCTCAAGGAAAGACCTTAAGTATCTTGTTCATAATTTATTTAAATCAATACAGGTTTCAGTTTCCCCTTGCAAATAGCGTTGTACAAAACATTCCAAATAACCACTTCTTTTAACCTTAATTCATAAAATCAAGTCTATCCACAAATGTAGTTTTCATTTATAGCCTGACAAGCAGTGAATCACAGCTCCAAAATCAGAATGTAACTTAGTTTCATCAAAATATGACCCCTTTGTTTTGTGTGTCTGGTCTGGAAATAGGTTATAAATATAAGCAGATCTGGTGAATATATTCTGCTAGGTACCAGTATGGGTGAACTTACTGAAATAAATCTAAGAGGCAGAAAAATAAAAAGGATAACTGCTAAAGAGTAGATCTGGGAGTAAACCAAGAATCCTGGAGGAGTATCCATGAAAGGTGCTGAAAGTTCAAATCTGTGGTAGGGGTGGAGGGGCCCTTAAAACGTCAACCCCTCCAGAAAAGAAAAAGTATAAAACCCCAAAATACAGAACTAAACCCTGTCTCAAATTGTTCCGTCTTAATTTGCACTTTTAATTGAGAGTGTTACCACATTTTAGAGAATAACACAGTGCAAAGGCAGTCTGTCCAGGGACAGATTAAGGCACTAGAGGAATCTGTGGAGCTGGGCCCTGGTGAGTACTGGGACAAAGTGGGATGGAGTGAGGGGATTTGGTGCTAACAAGTAGCATTTGCAGTACATGCTGGAGTAAAACTCACCAGTTTTCTACTCACTGACGTGCTGAAGTAACCTGTAGATGTTATGACAGCTTTAAGAAAAGGGAAAATATCAGGTTAATCACTTGCAAGACAGTTTTTTCCCCATGCCCTGGGAGCATTATGGAAAAATACCCAGAAGCATTTGTGAGAGTGATGGAGGAGCAGCTGATCAAGGCTACTGTCACTGAAACCAATTCGTGTGGATTACTCCATAGTTGTTGCAATCATGTTCTTATTAATATTAATAGAAATATGGATTGGGTTTTATAATGAATATTTAAATAAAAAGTGGATGGCAAGGATACACCAAGCATATCTAGCAACATTAGAAAAGAGCTAAAGTAAAGCCTCTGGTTTCCAAGTGGCCAGGCTTTACTCCATGCAAAATGAGAATACTGTCCAGCCAGATGCTATTGAACTCTGTCCAACCAGAGTATATGGTCACATCAAGGATAACATACTTTGCTTATTGCCACAATGAAAGCCTCCTGTAGGTTATGTTGCAGCTCAGCAGTTACCGTAAAACATTTTACATCCAGAGATTTGCAATTCAAACATCAACAGCTAACGTTAAAAAAAGCTATATAAGCTGTTCTTTCTTTCCCCAAATCCATCAGCAAACTGTATGCAACAAATTTGTGTCATTATAAATTTTAGCAAGTAACTATTTATTTTAAGGTCTTAAGGAAAGCTGATTTGGGTGTTTGTTTGTTTTCCAGTAGCTGGTGCTATGTTATCTGTCACACAGTGCAATTAATTACTTGATATAACTGAAATATTGCATTGAATAATAGGCATCTAAATAAAATAGACCTTAAGCCGTTTCCATTGAGAATTGGGTTAAGTTCGTATTTGAGGTCAAGCTGTGTGTATGCTTTGAGTTTCTGAAGCTGGTGTTTGCATGCCAAAGATAAGTACAAATTTTAACATAAATGCTCAAACAAAAAATATTTCACATTCCAGGACTGTTAGAGAATAAATATTGAAAATATAAACCCCTAAAAAGTGTACTTTTACTTTGGACAGATCTCTCAGTATTCTGGGAGATAGGTGTGTAAGTTGAAATATCTTCGGGGTTTTTGCATATATGATGGAGCTTATCTGGATGTCAAGATGTTTTCATAGTTCTTTACACAGTTTGCAGCTTTTAAGCCTAAAGTCAAAAGAAATCACCTTCACTAAAAGCAAGTGTTTTGTGACTTCAAGGCCAGGCTGGACAGAGCCTTGGGTGACACAGTTTAGTGTGTGGTGTCCCTGCTCATGGCAGGGGGGTTGGAACTAGATGATCTTGAGGTCCTTTCCAACCCTAACTATTCTATGATTCTATGATTCCTGTCTGTTTGCAGACAGATAGGCTTGGTGCTGAGTTGTTAGCTTTTTCATTTGGAAAAGTTTGCCTTTTTTTTATGTCCTGTTAGGAATGAGGAAAAGGTGAGAAACATTGACACAATTTTTAGGCCCCTCTTTGTATTCCTAAGATTTTGCATTTACTTGGCTTTCTCCTTTGAAAGGTTTATATCAATCCATTACAGTAAAATTTCTATGGAGTTTGAGTTTGGAATGCTACGCACAGCTTAAAATATACAGAAAAAAGGCAGTGCGGGTAAGGACCTCTTAATTGGGAGACTGAGAAAATCACAACTAGTACTATCTTGTTTCTTTTACATCCCTAACATTCATTTAAAACACAATCCCATATGTTGAAACATAAACTATTTTACAGAATAAAGGCTCAACACCTGATTTCTTCTTATCAACTCATATTCAGGCTGCAATCACCAGCTTCATAAAGTTGGTTCCAGATGGATTGGCACAACAAAAAGTTACACAACATTTCCAGATTTCCAACACAAGATGGCACCATTACTAATGCTTTTCCCATTTTGTCCCCTATTTGGTACATGATTACTTTTGACACTGCAAAACTGCAATAGCAATGTAGCTTCCTTGGGCACCTTGCACGTATGTTTAATGCATAGAAACCTGGTGTGTGCCTAATGGCCTCTATAGTATCTCTTCATTTTAGTAAAGTGACACATATAGTACAAATGCTGCTATTCTTGCCAAGCTGAATCTTTAAAAGCTCGGGTGGGTCAGGAATGAATTGGTGCCTGTAGGTACAGATTTGCTCCAAGGACTGCAGAGGCTATAATTACCCCTGTGTCCAGTGCTGCAGTTATTCAGCATCACGCAATGCAAGAACGCTCACTCCTGCTTCTCCCAGCATTCATCAAATAGATGTGTGTCCAACCCTGGGCAAATTCAGTTTAGCCTCTCTGCTCATATGTGTGCACATATACTGTGCTCACTGTCCTTTGAGGAAAATACTGGTTTTGTTTGGCTTTTGAACACATAATGTTGGGCCAATTTAACTAATTATTTAAAGAAAACAATGTCAAAATGAGTATCTCAAACAAAACCACATTTACCTTTTCTAATGCCTTCCTTAGGCCTTCAGTATCTCAAGTATTTTTTCCCTATCTGGTATTTAAGAAATAGTTTTGTTATTTTGATTATTTTGCATGTTTCTTGAAGATAAATCAAAGACCTGTGGAAGTTTCCTAACTCAGTGGCCTGACAGAGATGAGGCTGCTGCAGCTCTGTTCCCAGGTTCAGCCAGGAGTGAGGCGGAGCGGCTATTCTATACAGACAAACACAGAGATACACGTATCTCTGTGCACAATAAATGCAGAGATGCGTAAGTCTGGTTGCAGTTATCAACACAAGAAGGAAACACAGCACTCACACAAGACAGTCAGAGCCTCATCCTCCAGCTCATGAGGATGAAGGTCTGTTAGTGTGAAATATATATGTAAATATATATATTTCCCATATATACACGTATGTGCAGTGTGGATTCCCCTGGCAGCTGGGATCAGATACCTAGTCTGTCTAATAGCTGCCCTTAGATCCCAATCTCCTGTTAGCTGGACAAAGGAACTCCTGAGGCCACAGCCCCACTACAGCTGTTGGTAGACACCTCTTCATTCACATGCAGACAGGCAGTGGATATCTCCAGTATCTGGTCCTACCTGCTGGCTAATCCAGCTTTGTGTTTGCTTCTGTTCCCACATGGATGTACACAGCCAAGTTGTATGGGGCTTTGAGCAACCTGCTCTAGTGGAAAGTGTCCCTGCCCATGGCAGGGTTTTGGGACTAGAGGAGCTTTAAGGTCCCATCCAACCCAAACCACTCTATGAATCTATGATTCTGTCATGTGCACATCAACCTGGCTGCTGGCACCATAGATACACAGGCCCCTATAACCCCTTCTCCCACCTCATTTGCTGGCATTTGGAACCCTATACACATGTACACATGCAGAATAGAGAGCCACTCACCCAACAAAATAGGTGGGAATGGAGTTAAGTGAGAAGACAGGACAGACTGTGTCCATCATGTGTGGGGCATGGCCACACACATGCACTGATTGCATTCTACTGGCCCTTTTTCTTCCCTTATCTCTTGTTTTCTCACATTTGTTTACCCTGATCCTTTCCTGTCTCCACCTGTAATTTCTCCATTAGACATCCCGTTGTAGGTCTTGTGCAATGCCCAAATCTGTTCCCCTTCACCTCACCACCCCGATAGGCAGTGACCCCATCAGTCTGTAAGGTGCTGTCCTATGGCCCCATGGTGTTGGGTGTCACCCCCAGCCCACAGGTATAAGATGTCCTGGGACCAGGACAGGGGCTCATGTTTCTGATGGGGTTATTTGGAACCACCATGGGGTTATTTGCCACCACTCCTCTGTGCTTCTTTTTGTTCATGGAGATGATCCTTTAATCACATAACCTGGTGGGAGAATTTAGCCCAAATGAGTAAGATTAGAAAAATATCCATAAAATAAAATCTCATCCTTGTATGTTATTTCTCCTTGCCATGGTGTGGGTATTGACACCAGTTTGCAGTGTGGATTTGCATTAAACAGGTATTTGAAAAGGCACGACTGTCAGGTAAAATTTTGCCCTAACCCCCCTCCCAGATTTCAGTTTATTGATATGAAGCTTTATGTACTTAAATTCTAACTTAGACATGTCTCTTACACATTAAAATTAAATGCAGATTTTGATGCTTTGCTAATTTAAAGCTTTTGGATTGGAATGTGCTCAGCCCTGCACAACAGAATGTAAATCAAGAAGTTAAGGACAGCAAGGAAAGTATAAGTTAAACTAAAGGACAGCACTGGAAGAAGAACAAATAGATACTAATGGCTTGTGAAAAGAAAAGAGAAAAAAAGAAAGTTGGAAGGAGTTTGTTAAAGGAGTTGAATTTCGGAGCAGCTCTTTAACAGAAATAGTTTGGAAAACTGATCTTGAAATGCTCATCTTGATCAGAAAATAGAGATAGGATGGGAACTAATAAAAATTCCATTGGGCCAGGAAATTACTTAGTTTTTCCCATCTCTTTTGAGCAGTCATATTGTGGAAGATGCTGCATTAATCATGGTCCTCTTTGTCACAGAAGCTGGAAACCACAACTATGAAGGGTATCTCACACATGAACCTAATTCTGGTGCTTGTCTATGAAGCATGCCTAAAGCTGGGGTTTGTCTAATGTCGGTGGACACTAAGAAGTGCTTCCCTCGTGTAGCAGAATTTGGGAGGTTGTGACTAGAGTTAAGCAAATAATGAATATTCCATTCAGTGATTTTCTCTACTATTTGCAGGTTTTCCCAGAGCACATTGCAGTTCCCAGTAAGCCTTATTATTCTGCAAATAACTCCTTTGAAAAGTCCTGCTCTTTAGATTGCATTTCATTTCCTTGCAAATGTTGGTTGCTTAAAATTCAAACTGTTGTATTTAGGCGCATGGCATGTGAAGTGTTTTTGTTCCCTAGAGAATCAGTGGAAGTCTTAAAAATCACATTTCTGGTGTTGAAAGAGTCATTATTGTTCAGATGAAATTTAGTGGTTTAGGGAAAACTCAAACTGTACAAAGTGCTGGAACAAGGCCAATTATATTGGTTCTATCACAGGTAGGCCATTAGTATTTTTTGGAAAACCTTTCATTTTAAATATTCCATTCTAATAGAGAGAGCAATTTATTTTTATATGCAGTCCTGTGCATCCCTTGGATCATGATAATGGCAAAGAACGTGGGCTAAAAGGTTACTACATTCCATTGTCATCCCTGTTAACTTCAAGTCTATATTTTTGCTGTGTACAATTTGTATACACTGGTATTTGTGTGACTATAAAAAAGAGTATTTTTTATTAACCTTTGTCATGTCAAAACCTGAAATTTAGAAGGCATGTGACTAATTTTCTATTCCAATTTATAAAAGATCCATCTGTATAGATATTAAACGCCACAGAATGAGCAGATGTTCCAGAATAGAACTGCAGTCATCAGCTGCCAGGGCTCAGAAAGGGTGCCCCTCAGTATATCCTCTGTCATCCTCTAAATTTCATAATGATGTCTGTATAACTCATAAAATATTGCTGTCCTGCTTAAAATCTCACTCTCTCAAACTATACCTTCTGACTTACCAGATAGATACCCACCTCAAAGAAATGTCTGCTGGATTACCCAGTAGCTATTTCACAAGGTAACTAACAGCATATAGACCTCCTAACTTCAGAATGACAATGACTGCTTGAAGGGCTTGACACCTCAGCCACATGGATCAT
>NW_009913120.1:0-6285 GCF_000696875.1 Nestor notabilis | reverse complement strand
TTGGTGCAAAACCCAGATGACTGTGGGAAAGCAATGATTAAGTGAAGAATAACATCAATATGGTATCCAGGTTACAACAGCTAATGTAGTGTTAGAGGGGATGTATTACTTCCACCTTGGAGACTTTTGAGCATTTACATGGTATAGATACAAAAGGTGAACAGTCTTTTTTGATGATTGCTGCTATTAAAAGAACAGCAGGAAATCTCATAATGTAGCAGCTTTCCAAGTATAACTACTTCTTTCTTTGTAAGTCTTCGTAAAGCCTGATGAGCTTCCACCAAAAGTTCTGGCTTTTACTTGTGTAGGTGAGCCTGCCCAAAAGTGTTGCGTTTTCTCATCTTCCCACTGTAATTCATACTTGGCCAGTGTCCCTGAGGTTATAACACCCAGCTACCCCCACCTGAAACCCTGATGCTAAGGTTACCAAACAGAGGAGTGGTAGAGAATAAGAGCATTTCTAGAAGGACCATAATGTTTCTGAATACCCCAGTACACTGATGCAAACAAAGCTACTGTCACCAATTTTCATGGTAGGTTGTCAGATTGTCCTTTTTTTTCTCAGCCTTTGGACAATACTTCTCAACGATTATATTGGATAACAAGAGCTCCTCTTGCTCAGCAGAGCTGAACAGAATTAGGGTGGTGCTTGGGCAGGTTACTCAGATTAACTGTCATGGTGGTCAGAGCCTTAAAGTGCATTGATCAGTTAAACTCCCTAAAGGCAACACGGTGGCAGTTTAAGGAAAAAAATCTTCAAGAGTTCTAAAGCTCAGAAAAGGGATCATAAAATCACAGAATGGATAGGGTTGAAAAGGACCTTAAGATGACAACTTGCTTGGGCAACCTGTTCCAGTGCCTCACCACTCTTACAGTAAAGAATTTCTCCCTTATAGCTAATGAAAATCTCCCATGTTTAAGGTTGAACCCATTACCCCTTGTCCTATCACTACAGTCCTGGATGAAGAGTCCCTCTGGATCAATATTCAGCTCTTCACACATACTGGAAGGAACTAAAGTATCTTGAACTATTATCCTTCTTAATCTGAAAATACGCACATCTGCCTGTAGAGTTTCTATCCAAAAGCTGCAGATCATGATAGCATTCTCTATAGCCTTCATGGATATGGTCATAAACAGAATGGAAAGAAATTCGTGGGATCAGGAGAAGTGAGGGTACCTGGAGTCTGGTTTGGAAGTAATTTAAAACTAGGCCACCATGGAAAGGAAGAGACTTGGTCCCTGTGGCTTACTGTGATGCTATTTTACCTGGTGACTCTCTCTAAATACATAAGAAGTCACTGGGTCAGGGAACAGAAACACAAAGGTTTTCTTGGATCCTCTCCAAATTTGTTAGGTTGTTCATCAGGCCAGTGTTGGTCCCATTCCTTAAAGGCCAGTTTCATTCTCTACAGATGGGTAGACGAAATCCCAGTTCCTTCAAATACAACCCACCATATAAAAATATTGAATAGGCACAATATTTACTGCAATGTTTCTGTTCAACAACTTTGCAATTTCAGCTATGGAATCTCATGTGTAATTCCTTGTGGCTTGCTGGATCCCCAAAAGGCATAGCTTTTCTTGAAATCTGCAGGGAATCCTGCAGACATGCCTATTCTTCCAGAAGAGTTACCTTGAGCCCTCTATAGAATAGAAAGCTGCTGTAAATTAATAAATCATTAGAGATATGATGCAATATTTGGAACAAGTATTAAGCTGTCTAATTGGTTAATGAATTAGGCATTACTTCTCCTGGAGTGTCTAATATATCCTAATCACAGTTACATCTTGGGCAAATCCATACAGTTTAGTTTTGACTTAATGTTTTTTGTCATTCCCATAAAGGAGTAACAGCGTTGTAACTGTATTGTAGATACTTTTCCCAATCATGATATAGTGGGAAATTCATTGTTACTGAAAGCTGATACTCAAAAAAATAGACTAATTGTATTTAATTTGTTTAACTGCCCCTATCTTTTATAGCTGTCATGAAACTTTCAGAGATGGTTGATGGATATGTAGGAATATTCTAACCTCTGTCTGTAAAGGAAGTGAGATGTATTTGATAGAGGTTAAGCCTCACAAAAATACTCTCATTATCTAGTATTCTGCTTAGAACATTTATTTAGGAAAGGTGACACTAATTTGCTAGTATCCTGCATAGCCTTCCAGCTACTGCATATGGATATAGCATAATTATGGTGTGTGGGAAATATTTCTATTAATACTGTTCTGTCAAAATGTACATTTCTAGGCATATAAGCTTTGGGTTAATTTAAAGCTTTATTTCTCTATTGATACCTATATACATATGTATATACTTATAGGTGTGTACATATATTATAGATATGTATTTATAGAGCTTTAACACATATACCTTTAGCATATATAGCACATATAGCTTTTAGCTAAATCTTTGAAGGTATTTGGACCCCTAGGACTGGATGCTTGCATTTAGATTTCTACATGTCAGTACACACTCAGTTGAGGTGGGTTGACCTTGGCTGGCCTCCAGATGCTATCTAGCTGCTCTATCACTCTTCCTTCTCAGCAGGACAGGAGGAGAAAATAAGATTAAAAACTCATGGATCGAGATAAAGGCAGTTTAATAAAGAAAAACAAAGAGCAGAGCAAAGCAAAAAAGACTTATTCTCTACTTCCCATCATCAGGTGATGTCCAGGCATTTCCTGGGAAGCAGGACCTCAGTATGTGTAGCAATTGCATTGGAAGACAAATGCTTAAATAATTAATTCCACCACTCCTCCTCCTTTCTGTTAGCTTTTATTGCTGAGCATGATGTCATATTATATGGAATACCCCTTTGGTCTCTTTGGGTCAGCTGCCCCTCCTATGTCCTCTCACAACCTTTTGAACATCAGCATCCTACTGGCCATTGGGGATGGGGGGATTGGAGAAGCAGCACTGATGCTGTGGAGCACTGCTCAGCAATTGCCAAAACAGTGGTGTGTTATTGAGACTAGTTTAGTTACAAAACAAAGCAGAGCACTGTAAGGGCTTCTATGGGGAAAGTTAACTCCATCCCAGCCAGCCCCCATACATCAGTCTAGCCAGTGGAGCCTGGAGCTGAACAGGATCAGTTGCTGGGTTTCAGATGCATGAATATAACAGTCACTCTGGATTCCCTTATCTAAGCTGGATACTTTGCTTAGATGCAACTTAGATGGCTGGTATATGTTACACTGAATGAACATCTGGGGCAGCAGGCTGAGGTCAGGGGGGATAGCCCACTATTACCAGAATAACATTAGTGACCTACTTTTAGGCAAAGTAATCTCTCCGCTGTATAACTTTCTTTTGATTGTAGTGGGAACTTGGACACAAATTAAGATGTCTGTCTCAGGCTGAATTTTGCCCTTAATCTCCCTTTCACCCACTGATAGCTCCTCTTAGCTGCCCACACATGATTGCTTGGTGTCATCTGAATTGCCATAGAATCTGAGAGACATCCATGCAAGTTAGGCAGTTATGGCACAGAAGATGAGAGCCAAGTACTGTATTTTACAATATGAGAAACGTCCCTAGACATCCCTATCTGAAATGGAACCCAGAGGTGAAATACTAACCACTGGAGAGGATCCGATATTTTCATTCTAATCTTGGAAGACATCTGCACTCTTAAGTAGTCATGATGCCTTCATGTCTGGTCTCTGCTGGAACTTAAAGCTCAGTAAATGGCTGAGACTATTTCTGCTTTCAGTGCTTCTTTTTAGTGGATGACAAATGAAAAAGAGAGGTTTCTGCTGCTGAGATGCCGATTCTTAAAGCATGTATGTACACGTTTAATTGTAGTTGAGCCTGGAGTTCATGCGGCAACCAAACCAATGTCCATTTAAATGCCAGCAGAGCCTGTGTTCGCTGTTAGAGGTCCTAAACTGAAGGAATAATCAATGCAAGTCACAGCTGCATAATGGAAACCCACAGGGGAGAGGGATTACAAGTGTATTGGGGCAATAAGAAAATATTAGACTTTAGAACCGTTCTCTAGTAAACATGCATCCATCGGTTACAAACCAGAATATGAAAATCCACTTAGGGCAAATTAATATGTAGTTAATTGTACTTATTGGCAGGGAGAGTGATGTCTTGAGATAAACTTAATGTAAGAACTATGAAGCAAAACTAATAGATTCTGGCATCCAACATGCAAATGAGAGTTTCATGTTAAGATGTACCATAACCATATGTATTAATTTATTATAAACCGTTAGGGGTTTTGTGTGCTCAAAACTAGGTACAGCTGGCATATTAATTTAGTTTAATTTGAGAAGAGCTATTAAGCTTTATTAAGCAATGCAGGGAAAAAAAAGAGTAGCCTGAAAAATTTACAAACATTTTAGAAACATTCATGTTTTTAGAGTCTGAATGTTAGCAAATGAAATTGGTGAGCTTATAAACACATGTTTAATTATTGAGAAGCAAGTTGGATACACACATAAAACATCTTCCTTTTAGGCATAATTCTGCTCCTACCACATTCTCTGTATTCATCTCCTGCTGGAAAGAAACCATTTCACTCAAACTGCGGCATGCTAGAGTAGGCACAGGTGAAGGGGTGCTGCAGCTTCCCCAGGGCTGTGGAGCCTCAGCACCCTCTGTGATAGCAGTCTGGGATTCCTATCATCCATACAGAGAAAGGGAAAACTCATGGGACTCCCATTAAGTACACAGATGGTATCAATCCTGCACATTTTGACTGCCTGTAGATTACAAAGTAGTGCAGCGAAGCCAAACAGATCAGTAGCAAGAAATAATTATATTCTCTTATTTTCTGTGCTCTGGTTGTTATTTCAGTAGCCTTGGTTTGTAACCTTCTCCTTTTTTACCAGGAAGCGTCAGCATGTAACAATAACCGACCTGTGCTTTCAGCTTGAGACGAAAATCACTGATGAGGCTCAAAGCCTTGAATTAAAGCTGCACTGTGAAAGGATCTCTTGGAGTGCGATAACAGGCTTTAGGACAAGGGCACTTTGTCTGTAACCTTGTTTCAAGTCTGCTGTAGTTTGTATTTTTTTGTGTGTTCGAGTGGTACATCTCAGCCTTGCGTTGCTGACATCACTATGTCAACAGATACTGGGGAAAAAATCGTGATGCTCACAATCCTTTGCAGTAGATCTTCCAAATATATGTCTCCCTTGACTTGTGGAGAATAGAGCACAGCACGTATGTTATGTTAGACTAGAAGTGACCAGTCACAATCCTATTACACACGGCTTTAATTTTGTATGTTATCTCTAAAGCTACAGATTCTGTTGTTGTTGCTGGGCATTTTCTTTTAAATGGAACTAGAATTAACTCCAATGTGTTTCACCAAAAAGGCTGAGTTGGAGTCTGACATTGCCAATATGTTGCTGAAAGCTTTCTAACATCTCATGAAGTCCAGCAAAGGGAAATGCTAATTCCTGTTTCTGGGGAAAAAATAACCCTAGGCACTAGGACGTCGTGGGTACCAACCAGCTGGAAAGCATCTTGGCACAGAAGGACCTGGGGGTCCAGGACAATACCAATCTGACCATGTGCACTGAGGAATGTGCACTCATGCAAAGGCACATGAGCGTCTTTGGCTGCAGTAGGCAGAGCCTTGCCAGCAGGCTGAGGGAGGTGATTCTTCTTTTTTTGGCTACTTCTTTGATTTGGCTGGGCAAGGTGCTGGGACATCTAGTCTAGGTCATGCTTTGACAAGAAAGGTTGCACCAGATGATCCCTGAGGTCCCTTCCAACCTGGTATTCTATGATTCTGTGATTTTCTGCTCGCG
The DNA here is from genome assembly GCF_000696875.1 of Nestor notabilis. Taxonomy (NCBI): domain Eukaryota; kingdom Metazoa; phylum Chordata; class Aves; order Psittaciformes; family Psittacidae; genus Nestor; species Nestor notabilis. The sequence continues at coordinate 507 of NW_009913120.1, read as the reverse complement.
TCTCAAGAGACACACCTGGGATGCTTAATCTGATGCTGGTCCCCTCAGTACAAGAGAGACATGGACATATCAGAGCATGTCCAGTGAAAGACCATGAAGATGATGGGTAATGGTTGGACTTGATGATCTTAAAGGTCTTTTCCTACCTAGCTGATTGTATGACTTGAGGCACTGGAACACCTGACATATGAGGAGAGGCTGAGGGCTGTGACTGATCAGCCTGGAGAAGAGAAAGCTCACGGGGGGGATTTTATGAATGTGTGAAAACGTTCAATAGCAGGGAGTAAAGACGGTGGAGCAGGGAATATGTCCTGGTTAGTAGGATACCTAAAGATGCCAAAGGTCTTGAAAGGCAGCTTGTCAAAAGCTGGTGAGTCACTGTCTATCTCATGGAGAAGCTGCTTAGTCAGGGACAGAAGAATCATTTTGGGACATTCTCCTTTTGATTGTTTTGATGAGAGAATTTTGGGTAATTTTGGGTAACAGTACCATATATATATTATATAT
>NW_009913119.1:705-911 GCF_000696875.1 Nestor notabilis | reverse complement strand
CAATAGCTTCCGGAGAGGACCCACATTGTCCGTAGTCTGTCTTTTATTTGTTACCTACCTTTGGAAGCCTTTTCTGTTATTTTTGACATCCCTTGCGAGATGTAAATCTAACTGGGCCTCAGTTTTCCTAACCTGGTCCCTGGCTTCCTGGACAACGTTCCTGTAATCTTCCCAGGCTGCCTGTCCTCGCTTCCACCTTCTTCAAC
>NW_009913119.1:0-330 GCF_000696875.1 Nestor notabilis | reverse complement strand
GTTGCAAGAGGAAGGTGTCTTCCACACAATTGAGGAACCTCCTGGATTGCTTGTGCTGGGCTGTCTCGTCCCTCTGACAGATATCAGGATGGTTGAAGTTCCCCATGAGGACAAGGGCCTGAGAACATGAGGCTACTCCTATCTGTCTGTAGAGTGCTTCATCCACAGATTCCTCCTCGTCAGGTGGCCTGTAACAGATCCCCACAGTAATGTCCCCCACTGCTGTTCTCCCTTTGACCCTGATTCACAAGCTCTCTGTTGGCTCACCGCCTGTCCCCAGAGTTCCAAACTCTCCAGCTTATCACTGACATAAATAGCAGCTCCCCCTAC
>NW_009913118.1:21185-53579 GCF_000696875.1 Nestor notabilis | reverse complement strand
TCCCTGCTCATGGCAGGGGGGTTGGAACTAGATGATCTTAAGGTCCTTTCCAACCCTAACTATTCTATGGTTCTATGATTCCATAAATGGGAAGAGGACATACATACATTGACAGATGAATGTCAGCATTAAAAAAAAAAGAAACTTAGCTTTTATTTTCAAAGTAGCATTTACAATTCTATTAAAGTGCTTCTTTACAAAAAGAAAAGTTGAAAGCAAAAAAAAAAATCCTGATAAAAATATTGCATTTAACTGAAACATTATAGTTTGATTATCCTGTGAACCGAAAGTCAGTTCATTCAACTGTTCTGATGAAGTTGCTGTTTTGTTAGAGTTCAAAAAAGGACTGCCTGGGATATTTGGAACCTGAGGCTATTGATTCCATATTTGTTAGAAATATCTTACAATGTTTTCATCAAAGTACGCCCAATTGTTACATAAGGATTGCATTAAGAGTCTTAATTATCCAAATCCTCACAGACAAAATATGTTACCCTCGGTTGACATATGGGAAAATTAAGGCAGAAAAATAATCTTAAGAGAGGGTTGCTCAGGACAAGTGAGACAATATTTCAGCCCAGCTCAGGAAACAATGGCATTCCTGGTTTTGCTCTCATACTTTTATTCTTTAAGACTGTGATATATCTCAACTGTTATACTGTCCCCCTCTTGAGGCCGAAAAGAATGGAGGAAATTAATAGACAGAAGCCACAACAACAGGTAGAATGATGTTTCAATAGTTTAGTCTGTGCACAGAGCAAAAGCACTGCCAGAGAGCATCAGATCTACGGAAGATAAACTGACTGCAAAATTCTGAGAGACATAAAGATATGCTCTACAAAGGGAAAGATTCAAAGTAAAAAGTGTTACTTTAAGCAGAATAAGAAAAAGGATCAGTTTTTTTTGTTTTCTTTTTGTAAAGACACTGTTCAAAGCAGGAACAAAACCTTTTTTAAGAGGGGAAACTGATTAATCTTACTATAGGCAAGAAGTTTAAACAATCAATTTGAGAGAAAAAGTAAGGGGTCAGGTGAACTTGCAAAAGTTCTAATGAGGCAGTGTAATTCAGTAGCATTTCAGTTAACTTAGTGGTTGAAATTTTCACTAAAAAGTAGAGAGAAAAAAAGGAACAGCTCTCAATTTTGATCTCTCTGCATGAGTACTTGAGTGCTTTCTGAATACTAATAAAGCACACATTGCAGTTAGTTTGATGTTGCATACTTTTTTAATGATGTTGGCCTCATACTTATCTAAAAAATATATGCAATATGTTTAATATGTAAACTAGCATAAAAAACACACATTAAATTAATGAAATTTAAAAAAAAGAAAAAATAAATTAACTTGTGTTTGGGTAGGCAGAAGTTTCTACTTTTTCTAACATACCAATATTTTAAAACATATACAAGGAAGTTAAAAAATAAAAGCTATACTTTTTCACCAAAGTCAAGTAGATGTGAATGGTGAATGTGTTGGTAAAAGCATTTGACCAGCCACTTTTTGTTCCTGAAAGTTTCTTAGTGTGGGATCCTTCTTGGCAGCTACTTCAAAATGAGGCATTTCACCTCAGGTATCCACCTAGCTACATCCTGGAGCCAATAGAGAGAAGTAGCTAGCTCCAAAAATGGCTCATCCCATCCAAAGAAACCCATGTCTGAACTGTAGGGAAGGAGTTGGTCTGTGGAGTGCTCCTCTTTCTTCATCACCTTAGATGGATACTGGAAGTTCAGCTTTTAACTTTTGTATGTTAGGAGTACTGTTCTTAAAAATTGAAGACAAATAGCTTAATGTCAGCATTTTTTACTTCCTCCTATAATCCCTGATTGTGAAGTGAAGCTCTTTTTTTGCAATGTTATGAAAAAAGGTTTTGGTGTTAGTAAGGGCAATGAATACAAAATTGAAGGTAAATATGAATGAAGGTCAGTTTTAGTGTCTGGAGTAATGTTTTTAAAATAATGATCTACAAAATTCCATTAGGAAGTACTTGGTCCTACAGATTACTGTGCCAGTAATTTTTTTCTTACAAGTAACCTCATCAGCTCCTTATTTGTCAATAGACTATTTACACTACATTGCAGAGGTACTGTCAGTTTTCATTTTTATGGTTTATTCGGAAGATATTAGGTGCCTTCAGTCAACTCTTGGGATCTGTAGTGCTGACTCGACTTTGAGAATTCTGTATTCTGGCATGGGAATTTAGACTTCAGTTCCTCTCTTCTGATTGTCTTACATGACAGTCAGAGAAAGGATTTGTCTGGATGCCTCCTGAGTTGTCAGGGCTGACCATGGTACAACCTGTGAGAATTAGGAAGATGGCTTCAGAGAAAAGTTTGAGTTTACATTTAGCAACAGTGATCAAATGGACAGTGATGGGACACATAGCTGTTTCTCATTTGGTCAGGCTGGTGCTAGGAAAGGAAATGAATCCTGGATTTGCTAGCAAAAGCTTGCAAATGGTGTTAAATGTGACAAATGTGGAAGATTTGACTAGACCAAACCCAAATATTTTGCCTTTCCTTTTCTGAATACTCTGTATTTTGTCACACCTAGGCAAGAGCAGGCAAAAGCTGCATGTAGGGGGTTCTATTCTATCATAAAGCCCCAGTGGGCTCACAAACTGATCAAATATTCATCAGTTTTCCTGTCTTCTGCCAGCTAAACAATCACAGAAGAGAAAGGGATAAATGTGGCAGAGTTTTTTTCTCTGTTTTGTTTTCCTTCCTACGACAATTTCTAGAAATAAATGATACAGCAAGTATACAATCATAGAATCAACTAGGTTGGAAAACACCTTTAAGATCATCAAGTGCAACCGTTACCCCAGGACTGCCTTAAGTCTTGTAGTCTTATAGTTAAGACTTCACTCTAAACTTATAATTGTAAACTATTTGGGAACATTTAGCCAACTGTAAATTCAATATATATTTTTTTTCCCTCAAGGAATTCTTTATGCCTACTAACAAATAAGCTAATTAAGTTTTGATTAGAAGCAAAACAAGACAGATATCAACTAACAAATGCAAGAGCATCCTGCATCAAAGATTTTTGGAACATGATGTCTGATAAAACCTACTATGAGCAAGTATGCAGGCATTCAGTAAACAGTGAATCAGGTTGCAAATAGGTATTTATAATATTTATGATAGTATTACTTTATATTAATTAGCAAATGGAATACTGTTGCCCATTATACTTGGTGTATTTTGTTTATAAAAGCATAGATTTAGTTAATTTTCACATCTTTGGGAAACAAAATTTGACAATTATGATTGTATAATTTAGACAGAATTTTTAAAAGTTTTAAGTTTGGAAACCGCAAAAATTATATGTTAGATAATAAGTAATATGCTCCAAACAAGCACAAAAGCAAGTAGGTAGAAGTTTACTTAAAAAAAAATGTTGATTTTATTCTGATGTTAGACATCCATTGATAAGATAAAAAAAGGTTAAAAGTTAGTAATAAAAAAACCCCAACAAAACAACAACACAAAAAAACCCCAAAACCCAAAAAACCAAACCACCAGAGAACACTCTGCCAGGACAGAGTCAAAACCCTGAGGTCCTATATAGATGGAAACAAGAAGGAAACTAAAACTCCAGTTTTGCTACCTTTACTCTGCTATAGTTCTGCTCTGTTTTCTGCATGCTATGCGTTCTCTGACTCAGACAAGTTAGGAACCTTTGCAAAGTTTCCAACCACTTGTTTTCTGAACAATTTACCCAAAGCTGCAGGTTATGGTGGCAGGTATGATATCTTTCAGTGTGCAAATCCGACTCACCAGACTGGAACTTCTCAGCTATTTCACAAGTGCTCCAAGCAGCTGCAAATTGTTATGATTTTGTGGCTTTGTGGTTCTTGGTTAGTCATGATCCAGTATCTTTTTAAGCCAGTGACCTATTGGGAATTGGTATTGATTTCTTGGACTATAATGGACACATCTTTAGTCAAGTGAGAAATTTAAGTGTCCTGGTGTGCAGTGATCAGCATATATATGTGAAGCCATGGTATCACCATTTGACACCTCCTACAAGATAGCAGATCTGTAAAACAGGAATTGATAGCCAAATCAAGTACTCCTTTAGTACCTAAAGTAACAGTTCCCAGTTTCCTATGATCTTCTCCTATTGGAGCTCCAGGCTTTCTGTTCATTTGGGAATGAGAAGGATAAATTCCTTTTTTGCATTCAATGGCGTCTAACATAGAAGAGCCTGAAGCACCTTTTTCTTAGGCAGAACTATGGAGACTCACAGGACTGCCTTTTTTCCCCAGCTGCGTGTTTCTATGACATTAGCAAGAACTTAATATTTGTTAAACACATATTGGTGTACTTTTATATACAGGCACACACACATGCTTTGTGATTGCTTTTTCCTTGGGAAAAAAGGAAAAAAAAAAAAAAAAAGAAAAAAGTTAGAAATCTAGCTTTAAAGAAAACAACCCAACCAAATCAATCAAATGAGAAACAGACAAGGAAGAAGTCTGGTTCATTGGTATACTCAGAGCAGCAAGTCTGCCACTGTACTCAACAAAAGAAATAGGCCCTCTATATTTGTTAATAATTACATAATGTTTGATGAATACACTTGAGGTTTAAAACTGACATTACACAAAATGGGGTTTGGTTTTAAAATAAATATATACACGCAGATGCAAACTAAATATAAACTTCAGCCTGGTAAATTAAACAGTGTCTGGGAATATACCTGGGCACTGGAACCTGATTGTTCCCTTCTGCTCATCTGTGAAATCTACCCATGCCTCCTGGCACACCAGCAGCCTCTTCACAAACAGCTGTCAGGGCCAGCCTTACAGGTGTTTTCCATTTATCCTGCTTTTGCAGGGGAAGGGAATTTAATAACTTTGATGTGAACTGTCCTGTGCCCATTGATTAGACGGGTCTGGACCTGTTTGGTTTACTAATATAGCTATATATTCCTTTATATACATGCATTAAAATTTCACTGTTCATGGATGGGGCCTGGCGTAGGACCTGTATGTGAGTTAAGACTGTTTTAGCTTTGTAGTAAATACAAGATCTTAGTTGTTCTGGTGTTAAAGAGGTAATCGGAATCCAGTATGTCAATCTGCAGCTTCCCACTGATGGTCTAGATCCTCAGAGAAATCCATGGCTGAATTTGGAGAAGTCCATGATAGTTAATACTGTAGGAAAAACAAGGCCATTGTTAGTATTGTTTTACTTCATTCCACAGAGCTGGTAGAGACAGAGTACATCAGGGTTTCTGCTTCCCTTGAACCCCCTTTCATGGTGCTGTCCAGGTCCCAAGCTACCTTCATGCACAAGCATGAATCAGTCTCATTTGAAGCTGTTGCAGCCAGATGCCTTTTGGTAGACAAGACTGCTTCTTTGAAGTAGACTGAACTGCCATTGCATGTGCAGTATAGACTTACCTATGCCCTTGGACCACTGTGTCCACCTTTTCTGACGTTAAAGCGCTGGGAAGAAAAAAAACATCCCAAGGGAGTTCTGAAGGGTTAATAGTGAACTTCAGTCTACTGACAGAAAGTCTTTCCTAGTCACTTTTTGTGCATCCCTTAGAAAGATTTCCTAAATACTGAAAACGATAAGTAATGTTTTGGCATGTTGCCATTTGCTTCCACAAATATCCAACCCGTTTTAAGTCTTGGAGAAGATTAACAATTTTTGCCTCGTTCTTTAAATCAGCCATTGTTTTTAAAAAAGATTGCATATTACTGAATAGAAAAAGAACTGTTTTCTTCCATGTAAATGAAAGGGATTTTGTAAGTATGAATATCTCTCAGTGGCTTGGAGAGGCCATTGTCTGCATAACGAACTGCAACCTCCTCAGGGTATTTCTCAATTTTTAGTGAACTCAGTAGGAGTAAAGGTACTTCAGGGCATTATAGGATCCTGTATTTTCTTGTGAAAAGGCATTTGTGTTGTGACATGGATAAGTTTTGTGGACAAAAAGGTTGGTTATGAATATGATTGACGCCCATAATTTTGTTAAGGCTTGGTTTATTCCAAGATAATGTTTACACAAATTATAATAACTTTCAAACATCTTGCATCTGTTGTTTACTTCCTTTGAGGATCTTTCACTTCCCTTCTGTTACAATACGTAATTGGGAATAAATCAGAAGGAAGGAAATATACTCGCTGGTTTAGCTAAAGCTTTAATGTTTGTTTAAGTTAGCAATGCATGAGTGGTTTTCTAAGGACTAATTTTAAAGGTCACTTCCTACTTGGAAAGGAGCCTGCAGTAAACTTCTTTTCAAGTGAAGAGATCTTTTCCTTTAAAATTCTGATTCTGGGTGGTCTGGTTTATTCCCAGCTCCCACAGAAGCCAATGGGAAGAGGTGCTCCATTGTCACCTGGGGACACTTCTGGCTTTTTGTGAAAAGAAATAGTATGTTTTAAAGAGAGAAGGTAGAAACAGAAATATTGTACAATTAGTAGATATCGAACAAGGGGTGCCTTTGCCAGTCTCATTAGAAAAAGAAGAATCTGAATCCTTTAATTATGTACTGTCAGAAGGAATTCAATAAATCATTGAAAAACTGGGTGGACTGGCAATGGATTAGCTAACTCCAACTATTTTTCATACTTTATGTGGAGTATAACATCAGAAAGATTTGGTGGGTGCTTGCATCTCACACTCATTGTGGAATATAATACTTCCTCCAAATAGCATTTGTGTAATCTAGTAATGAAGAGGCCTCATAAGAATGTATAACGTATACTCAGTGCAAAATGGAAAGTGAGGGTAATGGCCTGGAAAGTGCTGGATTGGTGATTTTGTCTAAATGTTCTTTGGGAGGCCACAAAAAGGCAAAGCTGAGCTGGCTGACCCTTGAGCATGATATTACCAAAGCTACTAGCTTTGTTTGCCTAAGGGGTTCATACCTTTGGAGGAACTGCTCCTGAGATTGTCTGAACATTACTAACTAGTTTTAACTGATAGATTTTAAGTATTTAAATTTCCATTTCATGTTTCGATGGACTTTCCCAGTTCATGTCTAACTAGGAAAAAAGATGTCATTCTTGTAAAAGCTCTATTATGACCCCCAGAAACTGTTGATAAGGCAGAAGAGGACCAGTGTTTGGTGCTGATCAGCTTATGCCAGGTCTCAACTGAGTTATATGTAACAGTAATTAATGAAGTCTTTTGTCCTGTTAACTTGACTGATGAAGGCATTTATTAATCTTTCCTCCCAAATCTCAAGGTGGAAATAGTGCTGTTTCCTCCATTATAAATGCTTTTGCCAAAGTAGGGAAGATCACTAAGACACTTAATAGCATCCCTATTTATATTTAATTCTTTAGGCAGATCAACCATTTACCTTGGGGTAGATATTTTACACACTGTTTGGGCCCAAATTATTTTCTGAAAGCTCTGGTTTTTGGATCTCACTGTTTTGTGCAGGTGATCTCTTTTCTTTCCAAGATACATTTCTTTCTACCATTCATATCCACACTAATATCAAGATAAAATTTGCCCATATATAATCTTCATAATATTTGCTGCAAATGATGCAATGTTTGTAGGATTTAATTCTTATAAGAACATTACAGAACTTAAAACACCCAGTGTACATCTGTGTATTGTGCACAAAATTCTGGTTGCCATGACTGGGTTTTCATCAAGAAAACCTGTCAAATGTATACAGGTTTGCAACAAACAAAACTACTCCGAGTCCCCAGAAAAGAAATCATGGGGAATCTGCGTTTCAGTACTCCCTTCTCTTCAATGGTAGTTTCTGTATTTCTCCTTCCAATGAGTTATATATTGTGCATTTCTTTCATAGCTGTTAGGTATTTACCTATCTTCAATAACTGTACAGGGAATTTTTGTGTCTCTTTTAGAACAGGTCATTGCTGCCAATGAGCTAATTCTTTGCAGTTGCAAAACAGAAGATTTCAACACCTAAGCCTGTTTCAGACCTGGCTCTGCATAGTTTTTGAAAATAGGATTCAAATTTCTTGTCTGTTTCTGAAAGTTACTCCATGATTTTTTAATCATTTTAGAAAGGTTTGATTTTAATCTGAGTTTTGAACTAAGGCATCTGTGCTTGCACAATGTGATGCTTGCAATAATAGTTATGGACATAGTGGCAGAGGTGTTGCAATAGAGAAGTAGAGTCTGCAATGTGTCAGTTACCGAAATTACTCAGGTTTTGTGGTGTGTTTTAATTCACGGGTAAGACAGAGAATCGGACCATTCTGGTTTATGAAAGACAAATGAACACATGAGCCTGATCCAACAACCATTGCAACATCCATTATGAGACTTGTTCTCAAAAAGAGTGTACTGAAAGATGGGATTTATCATACCATGCTGTTCAGTACTTAAAAGCTCTTCTTAGTTCAGCCAGTGTGTCTTGTTACTGTTAAGTGTACACTTTGTGCTGCTGGAAGAGCAAATCCAAATTGGTGATCATGTTTAGCATGTGAATATTACATGTTTGTCTGGACTAAACACTAGCTGTGCTTTGGTACATAAGAAATGTTTTTGAAAATTTTGCAATAATAAAGGTGTTCATAATTTTTTTTGACAAGTAAAGCATTTGGATAATGTGAACTACTCGATATGGGTTATGAATTCAATGGCAAAATTTATGTTATATTGTTGAAGATTTTGCTGATTTATTTTCATATTGTTGATTTGTGGATTATTTAATAAAATGTTTATGTATCTTCAATTGCCATGGGGTAGACTTTTCAAGTTCCCACATCTCTTTTTCAACTCTCCTTGACCAATGTAATTATAGACATTGTATTCTCAATTGAAAATCACAAACTTTTTGATATAAGATCATGACTGACAATATTAACAGTCATCATACTACTATAAAATAGAGTGAAACTCATAGAAAATCCCTGTTAAGTAATGTTTAGTCTGAGATATACAGTGCTAACAACAGTATCCCTAAGATGTTTAATTTACTCCAAACCTATTGCCTAAGAACATGTGGGTTTATATGATACAGATGCCAGAACATTTCACTTGCAAAGACCCAGTGACATGAGTAGTATATATAAAGCATACAGTGCTGCGAAAACACCTGGGAATCTACCGTTTTGTTAAGCAACAGAAGTTTTATATAAAATTCTTCTATTTTTCACCATGTGTTTGAATTCTGACAAGAAGGTGTTTCACCCAGAGATGAGTCCCTGAAGGAGGTAACCTGCAGAGCAAACTCAAATAAAATCATGGGCAGAAGGGCTTGCTGAGAAACAGAGAACTGCATTGTAATCCCAAACCTGCACAGTGCTTGGCACCAGCCCAAACTTCTACATATGCCAGTAATTCACTATTTCCTCTTGTCCTTCCTGCCCCAGAACCCTTAATCTAGACCATTTGCATTTATCAGACTGGAGATTATTCTTAGTCTGTGCAATGAGAAACCCATAAATAAAAGCGACAAACAACTAAAGCTGACTGTGAAAGTAGCTGTCTAAGCCTTTTCACCATTTATTACACAATAAGAGGATTTTACATTTTACAGTGGTTCACTGCATTTTGTAAGCTGTTATTATTCTTCCCCTACATATCCTGTACCTACAAAACTCTTTTCTCCAGATAGATATATGTTCAAAAATTACAAGATACAAGTATTAGCAAGTGAAATGTGCTGTCTCCAAGTTAAAACAGCTGGGAGTTATGGAAAAATATGAAAATCAAATCCTGCGGTAGCCAAGGTTGTTTCCTTTTTTTTTTTTTTTAATGTAATACTCAAAGATTATTTAACTTCATTTAAAAACACAGTACATAGTTTATGTAGTACTACTGTCTCAGATTGTAAGTATCTGCCTTAAAATTTGTTATGAACAGGGTTTTTTTTATATCAAATTCAAGCAAATAGTTTAGATCAGTACATTTAAGATTTTTTTTTTTTACATGAACACCCCATTCTACTAGTAAAAAACAACAGCCCACTCTACTAGTTTATTCACACCTAAATTTTAGAAAGCAGTATAAGAGATGACTGCTAACCCTGACAGGGGAACATGATAGGGACCCTGACAAGGACCTGTCATTCACTGTCAGCTAAACCACTCCATTAAATGTTAGACTTTCAGTTGGAGGAAATGCTGAGCCACAATAAACAGCAAACATCCCATATGGGTAAGAAGTAGACTATTTCATGTCTTACTCTCACAGCTCAGACTTTGGACCTGTGAATAAAACATAATTCCTGATAAAGAATGACCAATATTTTCCTGCTTCTACAAGTCTTCCTTGCTTAAAATGACGTTCCCTATAAAAACTTATGTGACAAAATCTGGATTTAATGAATAATGATGAAATACTAGTTCTTACTGTTGCCCAGGCCGACTGCTTTTCAGGGTAATAACTTTCTATATCCTCACCTGCGAATATCTTAGTGTTTGCATAGAAGGGAAACTTCAGCGTGGGGCAAAACTCTTCCCAACTCTTAAATGGTCTGACAGTACCAAGAAGCAATACATATTTGACAAAGACTTGAACCAAATATCCTGGTAAGAGATAGTTGTTTTAAAGATTGTCAGCTGGTAGATCTATTTTTTTATTTGTATTAATTTTTTTAGTCTTCTAATCAACACTTCTGTCCCTACAAACCACCTCCCCCACCTTAGTGTGTCATTGTCAGGGAACATAAATCTCTACCCATCATACTATCAGCAGTATTGCCAAGGTGCTTCTGTGCAGGGCTCCTCTGTTTTCGTCTGGTATGGGTCAGATGTGATAAGCACAACTAGAGAGGAGCTTGACAGCTTGCTGCTTCCCTGAGGGGGCTTTGCACCGTGATGGGAGAAGCCCACAGACAGATTGTGCAGGGGAAAGCAGAGCATTATAAGTGATGTAATTAATCTCATGCACTTATGGGCAAGCCAGGGATTGTTTTGGACTGCCCTTAAGCTTAGATTTTTTCCACCAGAATGTAGGGTATTGTGGCAATTTAATTTCCTTATATGAAGTAGTGAGGATTACATAAATCTGTTTTTCTGCTTTCAATTTTTAACAAAAGCAAAGGCTTTTGTGTAGTTTGTGGAAATTTTAACAGCGTAATAATAAAAAGACACTGATATCACCTCAGGTCCACCAGAGCCTAAGTGAAGAGAATTGCTAGACCATTTTTAATACCAGAGTTCAAAATACCGTACATATGAGCTCTGCAGGGTTTGTTCAGCTGACAGCAAACATAGCCTGACCGTGTCTGTTAGGGGGAGAGGCAGTCTGGCATGGGGGATTAGCTTGTCAGCAGTAAGCAGGGGATAGCCAAGCATTACCTTTCCTTTTACAATGACCAGCTGATTGAGTCGAACCATACTGTACACAACCCTACATTTTTATCTTCATAGTACAGAAGCTGTACTGCGAATTATATAATTCATCTCATAAACCTGGATTTTATGATGACTCAAAAACATTGGAAGCAGGATTAAAGTTTTCTTGATAGGTAAATTAATTCTTTAAGTTTCTAGGAATTTGTAGTATAACCTTTTCAAACCTGGGATTTTGCTGACTGTGAACTGGTATTTAAAAATCAATGAGTGTATGCAGACAGGACATCTCAAGTGAGGTTTTCATGGTTATAATGGTACCCCTGGATATGTTATAGTTAGGATTGAGTCAGTGTTTCCATCATGAAGCATATTTTTTATGTGTATATACTTTGCCGCATAAATTCACTCTTAAAGAGATTAGCGTGTTTCTAAATAACAATAGCAAATTAGAGCATTTCCAAATCTTAGAATTAGAAAATGATTTTTAGGAGTGGATTTCTCAATGGAAAAGTTTTCTGGTGCTTGCATAGCCTTTACACACAAGGTATATAATACAAAGTTTATCATTTAAGATGCTTTCTTACTCTTGAATAACTAAAAAATGGTTCAATTTGAAATCATATTTATTAAGTCCATATGATCTAGTCCATTTGGTGTTTTCAAAACAAAATATAAACATAATGAAATAATTAGATTTAAAAATGAACTTATTTTCTCCATTCTGTTAAGGATCACAATCCAACCAAAATCTTATGGACAAATCTGATCCACATTTTAGTTTTACTGTTTCTGTTGACATTTGTGCATCCATATGGTGAGAATTTGTCCCTAAGGGTGTGTTTACACTGCAGCCAAACGTTTAACCACAGAGTTTATAGAGTTTAAACTCTGTAGCCTGGGGAATAATCACTGTATAGTTGTGGCAGTGCAGACCTCAGCTCATGTCAACCTTAGAAACGTGTATTAGATATAGCTTTGGCATAGACTTTGAAAAACAGTGCGACTGCTAATACCCAGTTCCTCACACTTGCTCTGGTTATTAAAGACTGGATGGGTCGATAAGCCCTGTGCCAAACACTTCGATGGAAATGACCCTCTATTTCTCTCTACAGCTACCTGAAAGAAGGATGGAGAGAGGAGGTGGCTGGTCTCTTTCCCCAAGTAACAGTGATAGGACAAGAGGTAATGGCCTCGGGCTCCGCCAGGGGAGGCTTAGATTGGATGTTGGGAAAACTTTTTTCACCGAAAGGCTGGTCAGGCATTGAAACAGGCTGCCCATGGAAGTGATGGAGTCGCCATCCCTGGAAGTGTTAAAAAAATACGTAGATGAGGACCTTAAGTGACATGTTTTAGTCACGGACTTGACAGTCTTGGGGTAATGGTTGGACTTGATGATCTTAAAGGTCTTTTCCAATCTGGTTGATTCTGTGATTCTATAATTCTAATTCTATTAACAAACACCTCAGGATACCTTTTAAGGAATATTTTTATGCAGGATATTGCTCAGCTATTTCTGGACATGACTAACTTGTGCAAAGTAGATGATATGTGCCACAACTGTTAAGTTGTATAAATCTAGGGGCTGGAGGGGTTACTACTTCATTATAAATATGTTTTTCCAAATATTCATTGGGTGTGAACAATTAGAAATATTAAGACACTTTTTATTTTTTAATTAGAATTTTAGAAATATACTTTTGAAAATATCTTGGAAATATTTGGGAAAAGTACTATGAGTCAATGTTTTATAATTATGATACATATAATTATAGCTTTAATTATAATGCCTGGAAATTACAATGAAAGCTGATCTTATTTTGCTAGTAAATGTTTAAATAGACAAAAAAATTACGTCCTCTACATCAAAAATGTTATAATTCAAATAATGTCAGCCTCATTCTTTATTGTCATGTATTCTGTACAGATGAGCAATGATCTTAAAAAGTATTGTTTTTCTGTGCGAACACTTCATGCTGTCTTTCTGTATTCATAATGTACACAAATATGCATAGACAGTGGAATCAGGAGTTTTATATAAAAACATCCAGTCCTTTCAAATAGTGCATCAATTGAAAGATACTTGCACCATTGTCTTTACCCATTTTTCATTGGTAGGACCAGGACTGCTTTCTAGGTTTGTGAAGGATGACATCTATTTGTCTGCAACAGAGAGAACCTGAGGTTCTCTCTTTCTGTAAGCCCCCACTAATCATGCCTGGTTAAAAGCAGCTGTTCTCCTTAAGGGAGCTTGACAAGTAACTGAAGTGGCTCACAGGGAATTTAGGACAGATTGGCTTCTACTGACATAGGTCAATTTTGAATGTTTCATGACACCAGCACATCGATGAGTTCAACACATTAACAACTTCATATTTTAACATTCATACACAAATTCCATCAGCATTTATTTAACTTTTCCTGATTACTCCTTGACATTTGCAAGACTTTGTCCTGTCACGTGCTACCAGTTTTACTTCCATGGGGACTTAAGAGATGGCAGAGAAAGATGACAAGCTCTCCACACAGAGTTTGCTATGTAAGATTCAGTGAGTCTTCCCTAGAGATTCAAAAGCTGTACAAATATATTCTACACGATACCAATGACGAAGAGCTGCTTGATTCAGGGAAAGTCTTAGCAGGCCAAACACATGAAATTTGGAAGAGCAAGGTTTGCTTTTTTTTTTTTTCCTGGCCATGTTATTTTCTTATCTGATGGGAACTCATTTCCAAATAGCTGCCAAAATTTGGATATGATCCAAACTGGATTCTAGCTTTGGTGGGGTCTAAATGCATATCTAGACACTGTAACTCGTGCCCATTGCTAAAAATGCTGCATATCCATTGAATATGTCTGTGTGTCTTGGAGAGAGTTTTTTTACTTCTGAAAATAAGGCCACTGATATTTGGCATACACACTTGAGAACCTGGGCCAAATTATGTCATTAGCGATCATTATCTAATGCATTCAGTGAGGGGAATAAGTAATGGATTGGGAAAATTTAAGATTTCTGATTTCTTGTTCTTTTTATAGTCAATTTTCTCATCCCATATCCTATGCTAATATTGAGAATCAGTGCTGGACATAGCCCACATACATTTGTGTATGAGAATAAGCAACAATTACGGAGCATATGGATTTATTTAGAAAACTTATCTGTGTCCTAAGGAACAGAATGAAATAAACAAATAAAACCTTCTAAGACAAGAGAAATTCTGGGGTAAGAGAAGAGAGGAGGGAGGAGAAGGAAAGAATATCAATATTTCTTGGCCAATATGCCTGTGATGTCACTTTTTTTCCAGAAAACATGCCTAGCCTCTTCTCTATTCTCTGTTGATTCAATTTGACTCAGCACAACACTGTGGCTTGTTAGAAATGTCAATATACCTGCCTTTTTCCAGTGTAAAATATTATAGGGGTGACTCTTTTCCCTCAACATCGTAATGTTAATTCAACAGTAAAGCATTATTCATGGGGAAGTCCCTTCTGCCCTTGGAGTCTATAATTGAGTGGTATTGCTAACTGAGCGATCTAGCCTTTTAATGTATATTTGTTTTGGTTTCACTGAATAGGTAAAAAGAAATAATTCAGATTCAAGAAGCATGTAAAGTACACCAAAGTGTGCTAAGTTAAAAAAAAATTAAATTCTGCAGAAATTTCTTTCTGTATGAGAGAAATGCTGCAGTACTTTCAAACATATTCCCATATATTAAAATGTCTTGCAGTTCCAAAATGTTTGTCACTCTCTGGTCTTCTGTTATTTTATGTAATGTTTCGAAGTGACTTTTTGTGTGTGTGACTTTTTTCTTTTAAGAATACATGATAAAAGAAAAAAAGCAACTCTAACCTTTCTCCTGTTGTTTTTGTGATTATGATTTTCCCGATTTCTTTTCCAACATGGTACACTCAAACAAATAAGCAAAGCTTTGCAGACACTGTCACTGCCTGCATAGTCAAGCTAAAACGTGTTAATGCTCGTTGTATATGTACTTTTTAAGATACTGAATTAAACAAAGAATTACAACAACCACTTGTGCAGAACACAAAATATTTTTTCCTTAGTAGCATCAGGGATATTGTATGAAAATTTAAGTTCTAATATTTAACAAAAGCAGATCCATAACAGGAAAACACTTTGATCTCCAGAGATATAAATAATTGGAAAATTGAATCAGGCTACATATTGCTCTTTTTCTCTAAATATTGAAAATCTATTTGTCCTACCTGAGCTCACTGATCACACACACTCAGACTGACACTTGGCCATAGAATTTATTCTTTCCACGTGCTTAGTTTATGAACTGAGCATTAAATGGACTTACTCTGAAAAGCCAAAATCTGATGATTATGGTCAGCTGCAGTTCATCACAGGCTGTGGGTTCAGATCTATCATAAACTAGAAAACTTATGTTATTTTTTATTTTTTTTTTATGTTTTCTCTTTCTCAGGTTGAATAAAGACTAGTTAATTCTGAAAACTTTCAATGTCAGAATAGTTCACAATTTATCACATGATGACAAGGATACACAAAATTGAAGAAAAAGCTAATTTTTCCAGGAGGGGCTCAGAAGACTGCCAGTTGTTGACAGATGTTCCAATGATTTACCAAAACAGGCTATTAGGACCCCCTGGCTGGCCCACAGTGGTGTTTGGTTAAAGATCAAAAAGGGGCTACCTTGTGCATTAGGCAGATTTACTACCTTATATGACAGAAAAAAACTTACTACACAGACTGAAACAGAAGCACTAGGAAAGAATGTGGATTTACAACCCTGTTCTCCTTTTGATTTTTTTTTCTGGGGGAAGTTAAATGCACTACTATTTCTAACAGTGACTTTGGGACAAAATCTGCCTTAGGAAATCATCTGACAGTAAATTTGGGCTGGAACTGCTCTGGCTTAGCAACCCATTTTCTTTAATTTTCTTGTCAAATTTGTGACTTTATTGGCTCACTTTCTGGTAAGTGTTGCTCCTATTCATTTAAATGATTTTCTTTGCAGCATTTCCTTCGGGGGCTACAGCCTGCATTGAGAGTATGGAAACTATTTCCCCAGATGGAGCCAATGAATGTTCTGAGGCCTAATAATATACGTATCCTCTTGCAATTCACAGCAGATTCCAGTAAACACTGACCTCCATCTGAATACTTGAGTTTACCACTTTCCAGCACTCTTGGCAAGAATGACTTGGGTGTGAGAAGAACATATCCATATCTTGTAATTTATCTATGCAGGAGGAATGTGTGCTGATTTTCTGAACCTTACTTGACCACTGACCACAACAGTCAGTTTTGTATTTAATTCTGCAAGACAGCTATATAGATTAAATACTCATCTTTTTCATCTCCTTTTTTCTCTTTTTTTTTTTCAGAAGCAGGATCCAAAATCTTCTTTAGCTGCTTCTTTAGTTTATAATCACTACACACTGGTGCAGAGTCCCCTTCAACTGACAAGTCACTGTCCTAGGGTCTCTGCTTAAAAAAAACCTGATATGCTTGGGTTGTGGCCCTGAAGACGGTCCAAGTAACTTGCTGCCGATATCCATTATAAGTGTGTAATTCTGCTGCTCATAGCCTCCTCAAAATTTTATGTTTCTCATGCTCAGCTTTAGCTGCTCTCCCTCACCTATATGTTTCTGGTTGTCTTTCTCCCTTCTTAATTTTATTCACACAAATCTATTGGAGAATGTTTATGCATTCCCATATGTAGTCTGTAGTCACTTACAGCACAGGGTTATCTCCTGTCTCTTTTACCTAGGCCCTGAATCCCACCAATAAATGTGGATAGAGCTTTGCACTGACTTGGCATTCTCACCTTTCACTTTCATCTTTCTTATGGTGGGAGAAGCATCTGGAATCCTGTGCCATGATCCACACTTGTCCTTCTGGGGTATCAGAAGCCCAATACCCTTTCCTCAAATAAATCATGTCCTTAACTAATGGGAAGGCTATATTTTTACTCCCATTTTCTTTTATTTTCTGCATAGAGACATTTTCTGGAAAATCCTTATTCTGAAGGAAAATCTTCTGTCTCAAACCAAGACATAGTTTTTTGACTTCGCTAACATAAATGTACTTAATTTAGGAGTTAGTGTTTTACCAGAATGTTTTCCACCTGAGTCATTCCCTGAAGATTTTTCTACAATATCTAAATATTTTTCTTATCACTTATAAGAAAATGGAAAGTGAGAATATGGCACTATGAAACTTTTAAAATCTTGGGGAATTTTCCTTGAAACATACTAACAGCTTTAGAAGTACTGATAAAGTATGTGTCTAAAAAGGTTTACCCTTAGATTCAAATTTTGGATTGGTCAGGTGGCCAGTTTACCTTTCACAAATCACCCTTTGTTGGTTAATAACAGAACTATAGATTGACTTTATCAAAACGTAACATTTAGTTTTCAAGGTAGTACATGGGTAGAACTGCTAAAACAAATTTACTATATCTTGTAAGTGAGGTATGCTATGCTATTCTATGCAAATCCCTCTCTGTTGAGGACCTGAGACTGTTTTGTTGCTGGAAAAGTAAATAATGCCTGCTTTCAGACAAGTGCCCTTGACTTATGCCTAAATTCTTCACTGTGACAGACTGTAGCTTCAATGGACTCAGCAGGCTCCTTATCTTGTATAGATTTTGCCTTTGGCAAAGAGTCAGACAAGTCTTCTCCCTATCTGTAGCCTTCCACACATCTTTGTGACAACTCTCTCACCTTCTGTTTTACTCTTATACACAGTAACTTTGAATGTAATGATGGTAAAGTATACAGTGCATATTAGTCAGCTTGCAGTGTAACGTTGTAAAGTGTGTGATGGTTCAAGGACTAAGGATGCTGTATATTAGTAAAACAACTGAATGATAATTAATTGATTCTGTTTAAATGCATGGTCCACTCCTTTGTTACAGAGAGGAAAGTAAAAATAGCAGATGAAAGTTTTGCGTAAGAAGAGTTTATTTTGTTATGTCATGTTAATTTATTGTAGTGCCATTTCTGTTTTGACTCCTTTCGTTATCTTAAAATGAAATATTTGAGAATACTTGAGAAATAAAGAAATGTCTAACAATACAGTTGAACCAAAATAAATGTCTCCTCTCATTCAATTTAGATATAACCCAGTTGCCTTTAACCATATTATCATGAGTGTAGCACTAGCTCTTTATTTGTCTTCCTGCTCTGGGCTTCAGCGGAATGAGTTCCTGTACTTAATGGCTTTGCAGGTTTGTGATATTTGTTCAGCATGTTTGCTAAGCAATGAGCACTAAGCAATGAGCACTTAGCATTTGTCATCTGGCATCTTTCATTTTCTTTCCCCAGAGCACTTTAAAAAGGCCACATTTTGTTTGGGAAAAAAATAAAAAGTATCTTGGCATATTGTGTGTGCTTCCAGAGATACTATGCATTTAGCCACACACGTGTGTGGGATGTTCTTGTAAATTTAGGCTGTTGCAACAAAAGAACAGATACTCTTTCTTGTCTTCAGCCACCATAATGAGTAGCAGTATTATTTAATAAAATCAGAATAAAAGGTGAAAGAATCAACGTTGCCACTCATGTTGTCCATCAGCCTTCAGAGTGATGTATAAAATTTGTTTTCAAGTAATTCATGGTACCTGCTAACTAAAAATAAATTAAGGCAGTTCTGGAGGGACATCTGTTTCTGTGTATAAAATAGCCATGCTGATTAACCATAGTTAATGGTCCAAAGTCTGAGCTTCCATGAGATATTTCATTTAGGCTGGCACACCTGGCTCTTAGCAACGCTGCTCATTAATTTTATCATGCGGAAGCTGACTTACACTTTAGAGGACTACGGACACAGCATAATTTACTGCTTAGGAAGACATCGGAGGAAGAAGGAACAGTAAAGTGAATGTATTTATGATCATCTTGTGGAAGAAGTAGGTAAACAGACAAATGTACCTTTTGCAGTCCATAAGAGAGTGTACTTTTGCTACAGCCAGTGTTTTGTAGCTGAGTTCCTTTGTACAAATATGGGAAAAAATATTTTTCTCTTTTCGTTTACATTGGTTAAAAGTCGGAGTTTACCTTTATGCATTTCAGAATGCTGTGTTCCTTGTTCATGCTTGGAATGGGATGATGAGGTCACCGAGGAAAGATTTTTGTAATTCAATTCTCTATCAGCTTCAGGGTGGGAAGTACAATTCCCTTTACAAGTCCCTGTTTTCTGGGGTCCAGATGTTCTCTGTTCTTTAACCATGCACAAAGCACAGGGTCAAAGTCTTAATTCTGTTCACTGTTAAAACCACCACGGGTTTTGGCTTCAAGATCAGATTCCTTGATGAAGAAAGCATGCTTCTGATTTTGCTTCTAACTCATTGCTCTTAATGTCCTAAGACTATTGACAAAAATGCTCAATGTATCTATATGAATTAAGACAGTGCCTTGCAGAAGAATGCAACACGTTGTATAGAGGACCTTCAGTTTTATGAAATAATTTGCAATTTGAAAATTCAAAGTTAGGTCATGTTTTGTTGATCATGGGCCAAATGACCTACCAAAACTCTTCCTGCCCAATACTGTTTTCTAGCCTTTTCCAGGCGTTTTCTTTCACGTCTCTGACTTTCTTACTCTATGAGCCTTGCTTTTGTGGTTCAGAAACTTGAAATGGATTGAAAGGAAAGAAACCTGATCCCAGTCTGTTATATGTGTTTCATAAGTCTCTAGACTGTACCCTTATAACAAAAGAATGATTAAAAAATGTTTCCTTAATTAATAAAAAGAAATATATTAACATCTGGTGAACTTTACTTTGATCAATCCTTATTGCTTAATATTTGTACTGCTTCTACCTCCAACGTGACCTCTGTTTTGGACAAATGATGCTATATATTTTGAAATTCGTGGGGAATTCATATGGATTAATTGTATGGAGAATCTTCTCATAATGATTTTTCTAACTTCTGCCTGAAGAGAAATATAGCCAGGGATTTCCCATGTTTCCAATCTCTGAATCCTGTTTTGAGCTCTGTTTCATTCTTCTGAAGACAAGTTTAGAGTTTTGGCCTATTGGTAAACTTTTTTGTAATTCTTAGAGAAATATTACTTGAAAAAAGTTTTGTGAGACAAATGATTTTACAAAAGGAAGCTAAATACTGTAAAGCGAGTTAGGTCCTGAACTGCTTTTCACCTCTTTCTGAAAGCTGTTCTGTGGTCAAACAACGTTTTATCTGCATATTTCATAACTGGTCTGTCTGTACTTTTCACCACTTTTTTACACTTTGATCTGATAACTCCAGGAGCAGTCTGGTTTTCTGGGGTTACAGTGTTCCAGCTGCACTTTGAGAGTGGCGAATCAGCACTCTTTTCTTGACTTATCATGCATTTATTTTAATTCAACCCAGCTGAAATAAGTACCAGTGAAAAGGTGGTCAGTTGGTGATGCAAGTTTAGGACAAAAGTTAATAAAGTTGTTCTTAAGCAGGTAGCTGCAGGTCAGCCCTGGTACTTCTCTCAGGTACATGGTTGCAGAGCTGGCTGGCTGCACAACTGATGGAGGCCAAGTCAGGCCTCCAAAATCCCAGACAAATCTGGGCTAAAGGCAGTAAGATTTTAAAACAGTTATGGTAAAATCCACAGAAACAGGGACTTTCCTGCACCTTACACTGCTAACCAAAAACCTAACTAACTGAACTCTGGATCTTCACCTATGCCTTTCTTCTCAAGTATTTGCTTAAAGTAACTTTTACTAACAAATTATAATATATGAAACTATTACTGTACATATAACTGGATAAGCTGGAGATCTTCTTACTTTAAAAATAAAATAAATATTTTAAATGTCTTTTCAGGCAACTCAACTAATTTGGGTATTAACAGATATAATCAGTACCTTTTGAAAAGGTGTTGTTTTACAAGGGGTTTGTTAGATATTGAGAGTACAGTACTTGATGTTAACATAAGCAATGGCAAACAGATAGATGTTTATTTGACTTTGGTTTTACAGGCTGAGATAATCTCTATCACACAATATCCCATAAACTGTAACAAAAATCACCTCCAGTAGCTTGAGTTTGTACAAACACTGACTTAGTTTTCATGGATATACAAAAACTTTGTGGATCTAACTATAATATCCTATTCTATATTAATTAATTTTGATTTGGTTTAGACTATTAAAATCCCACACATAAATCTTTTATGAACTCACATAAAAAATCTTGGTTTGTTTGCAATTATTCACACAAGTGAGACTGCTACACAGTTGTAGTTTTCTGTGTTGCTGATAATGTTTTGCTTTGGCTGAGAAAAGTGGAATCCTTCCAGTTCTCAATTTCTGTTAAGTATTTCCATGAGACCATTTCCTTTGAAATGCACAAAGGTAGAGCAAAATCTTGCCCACATACAACCTGCTGAAACACTCAGAATAGTCAGTATTTGTTTTACAGTCTGCATCATGGAAAATGAATAGAATAATCTGGTTTGTGTATTCCTTCATCCCTAAGCATCAAAGTACATAGTATCTGTTGAAAGTATTAAATCATGAGGAAGTCTGAAACACTATTAACAGTGGAACTCTGCTACTGCTGGTATGAAGTGGATGGTCTAGGAACTTTATATGCTTTTCAAGAGGTATTTTGGCCACCTTGGGTAGACTCCATATTCTTTAGCTTGCCCAGAATTGAATTTCTTGTAATCACTCTTTGAGTGCTCCATGGTGCCTACCAGCTATTTAGTTGTTTGTGATGACTTCTGCTACACAAACTCTATACATAATGAAATACAGATTTAACATCTGGGAATCTCTATATGTGATACAATTAGAACAATATGAATGTTCCAGGCATATGAGGATAGGGTCACTGAAATACTAGCAATGTTTCTTTAAAAATTTGTTAATTCTGTTAACACATCTTTTTCCTCAAATCATGACATTTAAAATTATAAACATTAGGCTTACAATAAGAACATGCAAGAACTCAGGTAAAATCTAAATTTTTGGCTTCCTTGTCAATATACTTATTTTCATTATGTGAACCCATAAAGTATTCCTTTAGCGTGTAAGAACTGTGGAAAAAATCAGTAACATTTTTGTTACTTGCAGTCTGGGGATTTTCTCATTTTTATTTATGTCTCCATAATCTAAAAGCAATTTTCAGATATTTATTTCGTTTTGACAATGCTCACTGTATACCACTTTTTAAACTAGAGCTAATGGTCTAAAAAGGACCACCTCTCCATGTTGGCAAGGCACACATTTAGGTTCCAGAGCTGTAGTTGAGTCATTTTTTTTTGACTCTTCCAATGAAGAAGAAAAGTCTAAGTTTTTGTGGAAGCTGATGTGTTTGTCATATTCATCAGATGGCACAATATTAATGAGTTTAGTTTGTTACCTATCTCTTTTCAAAGAAGAAGTTAAGAAAGAGCAGTGAATAGGTTTAATGGTAAAGATATTCCAGTCCATTTTTCTATATGCACCATAAAAAATGTTTGCCATGCCAAAACTCTTCAGTATGGAGTTTTAAAAAAATATTACATCACTGGGCCACTGCAATTGCTAATCTTTTCAAACAGCATAATACGGAATGATTGCATACACTCCTTATTGAATAACTCTTATCAGTGTTCTGCTTTTTGCGAACAAGTAACAAAATGTCACTTCTCAAGGCCCTTTTAATATATCCCTGAAGTTTAATTGTTGAGATCAGGGAATCTCCCTTCCACTTGTCTTGCAACATTGATTGAGTTTGGATTTTCTTCAGGAAGTTTTAAGGATTCCACTTAAAGCACTGCTTGTTATCTCCAACTCATTGTTAATAAAGAGGGTCTGCAAAAAATGCATCTTGTTCACCTTTGTCTAATATAAATTACTAATGCAATACAAGATTCTTTTCCCCCCAGCTTTCCATATTAACTCCTGCAACTTCCTCTGCCTTCTGATTTTGTTTTTGAGTCTCAGAGCTTATGTTTAGGCCCATATATATCTTATATAAATTAAATGGCATTGCTACAAATGACAGGGTTTTTTGTTGTAAAGGAATGTGATAGAAATATAATTTTGGGGAAGGGAAAAAAATATAAAATATACTGGAGCTCTCCTGAAGCTGTAATAGCAGTGGCAGAGCCATTTTTTTCATTTCTTTCTTTTGTTCAACTCAGAGACATGTTCTTTATCCTACATTAAACCTGGGGCTCAATAACCTCTTTCTGTGATGAAGTACATGTTAATTTCCCATACTTAGCCACAAGCAAGATGAAAACAACACTTAGGACACAGGGAACATATGAAATTTACCTCCTTTCCCTTTGCTAGAGGTAATTCCATTAGTGGAATTGCCTTTCATGTGTCTGTGAATACTGTACCTGTTAGGCTACCCAACAGTAACTCAAACACCAATCGTGGTGTGGTCATAAATTCTGCAAAAGACTACAGAAGTCATTGGCAAAAAAACCAATAAATTATTCCTATGCAGAGTGTGAACAATAGAATTAGACAAATGTTCTGATGGATTGGTTTTCCCTGGAAAATTCTGATTCAGTGAAATTAAATCATTTTGCAGGAGCACATTAATTTTGATGAAATTCCTGACAGACTCCAATCTGCCAGCAGGGCAAACTGGGCCTCCCCACTGGTTTATGGGACTCCCCACTCCTAGGAGCAGCTGAATCCATGGTCTGGTGTAATTTCTGTTTAACACATTCAGCCATCTGGCTCTGTGGCTTGGAATTTTTGAAATATTCCATTTCATTCTCCCAAACTATTTTTTAAATTTCCGTTACATGGAAAAGCCCAAATTTACGAATTTTGTTTCATTTTGGGGTACACATCTACCTTTTTATTGGAAGGGAAATCTACTGCTGAGAGGATCTCTCTGTTCCCCCAGAGCCCCAAAAAGTGAGTGGGCTTGGCTGCAAATGCCATCAGATGGCAGGTTTTACAAATTCCTTACAGAGCTTTGTCAGCAAGGTGCGTATTTGTCACCTATAGATTGAAATCAAATCTACTCAGGAGAAATGTGCTTGTAAATTTTCACCTTTCTAAGAAAAAGAATAAGGAGTGTTCTTCTATCTAAATGTTCATGTTATGCACTGTACTGAGACCATTAGTGTTGTATTTTGTTTTCAATATTGATTTTATTTCTCCATCTCTGTTTTATTAATTCCATGTGGAGTGAACAGTGGCATTCAGGAAGTAGCAAAGCTTTTTCAGAAAATACCTCATTGAAAGTCATGAAAAATAGCAGTGGTAGATACTACTTCAATTGTTAAATTTGACAGTCGAATACTTAAATCCACAACATTGCTGAAGTCTATTCTAGTTCAGTTGTAATGTAATAAGCTCTGCTTTTTTTTTTTTAACTACAGTTTTTCATATGTTGCAAGGTATGGAAAGCTCCTAATGCCTAGAATTTCCATTTTATCTTTTTGGTGTCCCTTCCCCCCAAAATATGTACATATAGTCAGAGATATAGCTACAATAAAACCAATGAGACTCTGAAGTAATATCTCACACATCTACATTTTTAGAAGACACAAGAACTGAAGGCTCCAGACTAAAGTGTAAAACTAGACATAAAAAAAAAAACAAACACCATGTCTTCCTACAGTCATAGAGAAAAATATTTACTGGAGAAAATGAAGAAGAAACTTACGGTGGTTTTACACATGGGAAGAAGCATCATATTTGCCTGATGTAGACATAAAGGTTGTAGCTTTTTGTGAGAACACAAAATGAGCATTTTTACTTTGATACATAAAAAAACTCCCAAAACCCCCAAAAAGACACTCATATTCCATAAGAATATTCCATAAAACCAGAATTATAGTTTGATTAAAAAAAGGGAGAACATTACTTGGAAAGCAACGATACAAAAGTTTTAATATATGCCAAACCCTA
Source organism: Nestor notabilis (assembly GCF_000696875.1). NCBI lineage: Eukaryota > Metazoa > Chordata > Aves > Psittaciformes > Psittacidae > Nestor > Nestor notabilis. Next base: position 28,474 of record NW_009913118.1, on the reverse strand, counting down.
TTTCCCCGCTTCTCAGTTTATTATAAAAATATTAGCATGCCAAACCAGACGTTTTGGATGACTTGATAAACTTCCTGGTATTGTTCTCCATAACCATAAGGCAGATGGAAACTCAATCCCTGAACAAGACATTGGGATGCTTTAGCTGGCAGAAATCTAAATGTCTCCACCCGTTTGAATCCTGTGGCTGGTTAAAAACTGTAACTGCTCAATTCCTACAATAGCTCCAGTCAGACACAATCCATCCCATCGTTGCTGCTGGAACCTGAACTCAAATAGCTCTGAAAAATACTGCAAAGTGCCCATCCCCATTGTTAGGCATCTGTTACAAAGTTCCCAGGTATATAAGGTCTTGTACTGCTTTAGCATCTTTGTAGACACTCTAGAAAGGACATGTTTGGATGCAATTTAAATAGCATTGGACTTACAATGCAAATATTGTAAGAGAAAACTGTAGTTGTGTCTTTTCCATCAAGTATGAAGGGAATTGATAAGGTTTATAGCTAATTAAATCCATCCCTGAGTAGTAACAGAACCATTCAAAATAATGTATGCACGCTATTGCCACTATACTTTCATCAGTGTCAGATATGGTAAGAGCAATAGTTATTTTACTAAACAGAGAAAAGCAGAAAACTAAAAGTGGAGACACATCTGATCTGATTCCTCTGTCTTCGGTGCGTACAATCTCGTAATACAATGCTGCTGACTAAATAGTTTTCCTTTTGCAATAAGACAGAAGTGTGAGAAGAATATGACCCAGCTAACCCATCATTTTTACTTGTTGATTCTCCCCTTTGGACCAGTTATAAACAAATTCTTACATACCTGTCATGCTTTTTATGACATTCATATTGGAATGGAAAAATACAAAGCAAAAACTTCAGCAAAGCATCAAGTCTAGGAAAAGAAAAGTAAGGGAAAATTTGGTTATTTTTTTAATAGCCTTGAGTCAACTCTTTTCTCTGATTATTGAAACACTACATCATTGGTGCAATAGGTTTTCAGCTGTTTGCTTTCAAAATTACTTTAAATTTAAAAAGCTGGAAAAATGGCATCATGTGTCAATTTAAGCAGGACTGGATGGGTTTAAGATTCTGGAAATGTGTGTTGTTTGGGGGACATTAGAGCTTACCTTGTTAGTGCTTGCTAAAAATGGTGCTGATGTCAATTCTGGAAATAATTATGAACCTGACAAAACAAGTTAGTAGTCTCTGAAATGACTTAAAAATGAGATATCAAGAGGAGGATTCTATTTATAAAGTCCTTTTACTTTATAAAATAGAAAGAAGCTTCTTTATCATAAACAACATGTGTGTGTAGATAGTTTTCTGATCTCATTCATAGTTGTCAGTAAGTTTGTTGCTCTTTTTATCTTTTTTCTTTGTTCATATATTGTTATCTGTATATCTATAGGGAGGGTTGGAGGTTCCTATAGTTTCTTGTTATTTCCTTCAAACCTGTCAAGCCTATTTCCCTGAGGAGCTCTGCAGAGCGCTTAGTCCTTTCAGTCTCATTATTTGATTTTGAGTTTTGTGCCACTTGTGCCAGATAAATTTTCCTAAGTTTTGGACAATTTGAATTGCTTAATTGTATTGATGTGTGTAATGCATTATGAAAAGGTGTAACTTCTTCTATTGATACTAGTTGTTACTCAGGGCTACTAGAATGTCCCAGGTGTCTTTGTGGATATACCCAGATGTTGCGCACTGGTTTCACCCAGTCCAAGACTCTTTGCTGTCTTTGGAAATTTCTCTCTTCACAGCCCACTGTCTCTAAAGTCAGGTATTAGGGTAGAAAACATTATTTACATGTACTTATGAGGTAAAGTGTTAATTAACTGTATCTGCCTTGTTGATAAACATCGTATCTGATTGACACAGAACAGGTAGAAAGGCAGTGTCACAGAACATTTGATGCTGGAAGAACCTCCAGAGGTGACCTTGTCCAACCTCTCTTGCTCAAGCAAGGCCATGCAGAGACAGTTGCCCAGGACCACATCAGGATGGCTTTTGAATATATCCAAGCATGGAAACACCACAACCTCCCTGGATAATCTGTGCCAGTCCTTGGTCACCCTTACACTAAAAAGTATTTCGTGATGTACAGACAGAACCTTCTGCATTTCACTTTGTGGTCACTGTGTCCTTCAAAATAATTCATTGTGGAGGCTCAGCACTTGTCTGGCTCATTTCTAAGGTTTCTTTTTAGCAGATTGTTTTTATGCCCTAGCTCAGAGTAAAACGTGTCAAAGGAGCTGGGAAACGGAATTCTGGGAAAAAAATAAAATAAAATAGCAAGGGTAGCTTTAAGTCTTCTAAGCAGAAGACTTCTATAGTTCTTTTCAAACTGAAAATGATGAAACCACAAATACGTTCATTTGTGGAGGGTTGTACCACATGTGCAGTATGTCATAACAACCTGATACTTAAACTACTAAACAAGCAACCACTTGATGTGTGTTATAATGTTGATATGTGTAAAATGTCTATTGTATTTAAAATGTACAGGATGTACTGCTTACCAGTTCACATCTTTGTATGTCGCATGCTCATAGCTTTTATCAGGATTTCCCAGAAATAATCCAGAAATTTTAGGTAGGAGCCATATTTCCTACAAGTGGCAAGCATGCATCCAGAAATGGGATGGCAAGTATAAATCATGAACTGCTGTGCAGCAGCTCTCAGCTCCAGTAAACAAGGAGGATGATGCTATGCTAAATGTACCTCATCCTTCAGACAGCTGAAACTCTAAAAATGGCAAGGACACACAGACACACTAAGGACAAAAAATATTTTCCTGCTGCAATTTGGGTTGTTTTACAGAACAGCAAAGTGCATTGTTATGGGTCACGTTTCATGGACCACCTAGGAGAATGAATCAGTGTTGCCTACTTTAGACAATCATCCATGATATCTAGTGCCAACCAAAATATTCCTTCTAGTAGAGAACAGAGCTGGACAAGTTAATTTTTCAGCTGCATGCTACCAGCTTAAAACCAATGTCTCTTAATAAAGTAAGAACTGTTTCACAAGAAGTATAGTAAATTTGTGCAAATTACTTACTATGCTTTTGTTAATTTTCACATTGCAAATAAGATTAACAAAATGGATTGTGGCAAACAATGCAAACCAAAACTGTCAGTCGGCTTTACCATAAGTAAAAAGAATTATATTTTACTTGTAACATAGTACTTGATATAGTCAAAATAGAAGTAATTTCTCTTCCATCCAATCATTCATTTTCTACTGACAGAAGTTGCTAGAATTATTTAGTTTACATTCCTTTCTCACATGCATCACAATAATTTTCTGCATTCAGACAAATATGTCAGCCCTGTAAACTATTAAATAATGCATAAGTTTATGCAGATATATGTATGTTTGGAGATTTTGCCTCATGTGTGCAATTTTCAGATATGGCTGTAACCTTTAAGGAAATCTGGGTATATCCTTTCATTTTCAAATCATGCCCATTAACATTCTTCTGCACAGCAGATGCTCAAAGGCAATTATTCAAGAAGAGCAAGAAAAAAAGTGTCTTGCCTGCTCTAAGTCATGCTACAGTGCTCTGACCCTGGAATGCACTGCAACACAATGTGATCTGTCTGCATCCTGAAGGTATAAAAGAAAAAAGCTCCAACAGAAAATAGTAAGCCAAGTGTAATGATGAATTTTGATGATAGGAATCCCTCTGATTCATGTCTTCAGACCCACAGAAAGCCCCAGGAAAAGTCACTCAAAGTCCATTTTCTCTCTACAGTTTTATGAATTCATTTCTGTCAACAAAATTTACATAGAGAGAAATATGAGAAGGATCTTGGAACCAACTAAAAGATCAAAAAAGGAACAGTTCACACTTTCGTGTTGTAAATGTTAGCAAAAATAATTTATATTTATGGGCAAGAAGTCGTTTAAAGCTACTAGTATATCGTAAGTTATACAAACCATAGGCACTGAATGTCAGAACCAGCTGCTGTCATTGAAGCATGCCTTCTTTGAAAGGGAACAGGTAAACATTTGCTTCATCAGTATGTTCAGCAAGCATCATAATAGCTATGGCAATCTTGTCTGCCCTTGTAGTTGACTGCCAAGGATTTTGAACATAGATGATGAAAGCTACAGCTGGAATTAGATTGCTCCACAGGTGGAAAATGTCACTTGGTGAAGAATGGGCTTGTGAGAGACCTGTTACTCTGTTCCCCCAGGCTTTCTAGCAGAAAAGCAGGCTCATTTCTGCTGCACCTGAAAGAATTTGCCTTCCTAACTTGTGTTATGCTGCTTAAGAATGAGACATTGGACACAGGCAGGGAACTTCTGCCAAAATAAATCTCCAGTCCTTTGTCCATTTCTGAAATCTGAAATATATGACTGCTCAACAGTCAGTTTACATCCTTCCTTTCTCTGTTTGTAGGATGACAGGCAGATTTGCCTGCTCAAGTGGCTTTTATGTTTTGCATTACTCCAGATGAAGGAGTCACTATTGAATACATTCCACTTACACAGATTCTCAAATTTGAAGCACCATGTTAGGGCCATGGCTAGGCAAGTGAAGAACATATTTTCTCCAGGACCTTTGTGGGAAGTCTGTGAAGTTTTATGAAAAATCAAACATAAAGTAGAAGCTTTTTTTGCACCATACGTCAGTCACTTCTCCCTGTTTTATAGAGATAGGAAGTACATAGTCCATGCACCCTAATGTGTGTACATGGATAACATGTAAAAGAGAAGTGAAAGATTTCATGCAACATATAAGCACTGCATCTCAGCACTTAATAGGAGAGGGTAGTTTAGGTAAAATTTATACTAAAATTAGGAGAAGAGAATGTAGGCATGAAAGCTTTCCTTTCTTCTTCACCCATGTCTTTTGCAAAATATTTCTAATCAACTGTTCATTTATATGGCCAGGCCTACCATCTCAGTTTCTCCATTAGCAGGAGGCATAGGTGCCCATTTAGGATAAAGGCCCCTACCAGCTCTACCTGATTGGCATTGGCTCTCTTGCTACAAAGGCAGATGGGGTATATCGTGTTCAGTCATGTTGGCTAAGATGAGCATCTCCTGCAATCGTGCAGATCAAGGCATGCATTGGGCAGTGCTAAATTGTGGCATAGATTCATGGTTTCCTCATGTTTTTGAAAATTTGGTATAAATTCTGCCTGAACACAACCCTCCATTCCACGTGAGAGTCAAGCAGTTGAAAAACATGGGAGAGACTCACAATCCTTCTACAGCTTTCCCTCTGTAACCAGTAGTGCATTGTTGTCAACATGATTTCTTGTCAGTGAAGTTCTCTACTGTCAGCTCCAAGCTTCAATTTCTAGGGGAAAAATTAGCAAAAAATGTCAGCACTGAAATAATTAACAATGAATGAAGGTCTACTATAATGAATGTCTTATCTTATTCTGTGCTGTAAAAATGTTGTATTGCTTCAACCATGGGAAGCAAGTATTACATTTGTCTTCCACATAGTAGAATTTAAGAAAAAAATATGGTCTTTTGAAGGTATTTTTTTTATATTGCTCCAGGATTACATGGCATTCCAAGATTAGGGTATTTCAAGTCTTCTTTTTAGTTTTTTTTGCATTTTTGCCAACATTTATTTTTCAATCATCAGATTAACTTTGCTCTGAAATCACCCTCATTTGGATCAAGTCGACTGTTTCCGTTTGCTTTTTATCTCTTTATGAATAAACGAAAAGCCATTGATCATGTTTACTGACTATGTCTAAACCTCCTATTAAGAAGAAACATCTGGAAAAGCTGAAACTTTTGGTAGAAGCTAATGTTTGACTATTGTTGGCAGCCAAATCTGTTTACAGATAAAAGGCATGGGTGTAACTTTCCATATAAAATTCTTAACTTTTGAAACTGAAGACAGAACTATTCCACTATAGGACCATAATGATCCAGGGATCTGATCCAGAATTGCGCTTAAGACACAATATGTGGGCACTTGTTTTGTTAAGCCATTGTCATAGCTTCAAGAATACTGGTATAGTTGACCATGGAACCTGGTTAATTGCTCCTGTAAGTTGAAGAAATGCAATTACATCATAACTTCATGTTAAACATGTCCACAGTGGACACCTGAAGGAAAAGAGAAGTAAGTAGAAGAGCTGAAAATGGCATCTTTTACTACAAAACCTCACAACTTCTCTACAGTCCTTGCATGAGAGAAAGTGCAACGAGTGTCTGGGCTGGTTCCTGTTTTTGTGTATTGTTGGTACTCATTGCTCATTATGTTCTTAATGCTAGTGTTATATAGTATTTGGGAGGATATTATTTTCTGTACTACATTTATGCAGAAATAGAGTAATGTTTGGGAATCAACCCCAAATATCTTTATAATACATTTGATTTTTTAATCCCAAAATATTATGTCTTTCTCATAAGATATTATTAAAAATACTCTACAACTATCCTGTGCTTAACATATAAAACTGAAATCTTTGTCAGGGCAATGTACACATTTACTATTTGCAAAGTGAGCAGCTAGTTACCTTGTCATTTATCTCTCTGAAGTTAGACCTTGCCTGAACCTAAATTTGGCAATTTTTTTTCTTGCTTTTAAGTAAGTTCTGCATCCTGGTGAAACAGCTGCATGGTGCTGGTAACCTGATGGCCAGTTATTTGATTAATATGAATATAGTTTTAAAAAAATTCCTGTCCACCAAAAAAAAAACCCCAAAACCTCCCCCCCAAACCCCAAAAAAAAAACCCCAAAACCCCCCCCCCCCCCAAAAAACAGCAAACCCAAAACACTTCTAGATATGGTTAAGAAAAAAATATATTTATTTTTTTAATAGTATGCTTATGTTGCCTCAAAAAGTACATCAGCTTGTTGAGAAAAGGGAAAACTGGATGGTAGGGATGAATTCCTCAAATCTTATAAAGCTAACATTCAGCTTTGGTAATATGTCATAGTTCCCTCTCACACTACAGCAACGTAACATAGTTATTGTCCCAGCTGGTATTGCTAAATAACTAGGTTTTAAAAATAATAGTTCTGCTTTTAAGCTATTTTTTCCCTGTTAATATGTGATTTCATTCAAGTGAAGGTTCATTTCACAAATCCATGTAATAAGTACTTTATATAAACCCCAAATCTAATCCAATCAGTGGTTCAGACACCTTCACAGCTCAGATTTTAATGCTTGTTTAATTGATTTTTAGGTAGAAAGTAATCCTCAGAGGATTCTCTACCACTGCAGTAGTTTGTATTGCTTTTTGTAGTTTCAGCCTCCATTTTAGTTGCAGACAGCTCTTTAATCAGTCAGACTTCAGTAA
>NW_009913118.1:0-21154 GCF_000696875.1 Nestor notabilis | reverse complement strand
AGGAATGTGAGAAACTCCAACATATTCAGTTTGATTAGACAATTTGTCATTTATATCTAAATATCTTTCAGACTTTACGATAAAGTGGAAGTATCACCTCAAGTGTTAGCTGAACCCTCAATTCAAGTGAATTTTTGAACGACAAGGGTACACTTGGGGAAAACAAGGATTAACTATCAATATTCAGGTGCTTTCTTTTCTATTTTCAATGCTTGTTTCTGTGTGGATCAGGGAGCTGAAAAACGTAAGGAAGGGGAGACCATAATGAAAATAAATTTTAGTTTTAAAAAGTAGGTTGTGACATAGAAGTGTCTCTCATGTTTCATTATATTAAAAGCATTTATAATTTAGGAATCCATACAAAATTATGCATTTCTTTTGCAGGAAGAAGTCAGCTTATGTAAAACTAAAAATTTAAAACTTTCTGCAGTATTGAAATATTTTTAATCAATAACATTTTATTTTCCAATGAATTACATATTTCATAAAGGGAAAAATATATGGTCTTAAGAGACTATCTGGGAAAGGAAGGTAGTCAAAGTTATTTTTCACTGAATGCAGATAAGACACAAAGAAAGAGAACCCTCTCCTAAATTTTGTATCAGATGGTAACTTCTTTACCTAGCCTTGTCGATTAATGTTTCTCTTAGTAACTTTTGTAGACTCAATAGGGTTTGCCAGTAAAAGTATGTATTATGAAATAGTACTATTTTTGCATCACTAAAAAAATTCTGAATACTTCAAACAGAGCTCAATTAGGGAAAAATAAACTGAAAACTTGGCAATATTTCTCATGGCAGCCTCTTGTGCTCTCTCTGTTGTATTTTTATTTATGTCCTCTTTTTAAAATGTTTTGTTTAGCAGTCACACATCCCTCTAGCAAATGAGCAATGTCATATTCTCCTCCCCTCCCTTGAAGCTTTCATTGAAGGCTTAAGAAATTTTTCTAATCAGAATGGTAGTATTTTGTAAATCTCCCTCGGTTTCTATCTGTGGCATGGAAGTCTGTTTTGCTGTTGGCTGTGGTGGGTTGACATTGGCGGGCATCCAGGTGCCCACCCAGCTGCTCTCTCAGTCTCCCTTCTCAACAGGACACGAGGAGAAGATAAGATGGAAAGGCTTGTGGGTCAAGATAAGAACAGGAGGCCTGATCACTTCCCACTTACTGTCACTGGCAAAACAGACGTGACTTGGGGAAAATGAATTTATTCTTTTTTAATTTGCCAATTAAAATAGATTCGGATAGTGAGAAACAGTGACAAGAATTTAAACACCCTTCCCCTGGTTCCCTTTTTCTCAGGCTCAACTTCACTCATTTATTCCTGATTCCTCTAACCATGCCCTGAGGGGTGCAATGGGATGAGTGTTGGAGGTTATAGTCAGCTCTCACTGCTGCACCTTTCTCCGCTCACTTTTCCCCTGCTCCAGCATGCAACATTTTGCCCTTTCTTAAACACAGTTTCCCAGAGGATCCACCATCTTGGTTGTGGGGCTCAGCTGTGCCCTGTGGTGGGTTGATTGGAGCTGGCCTCTCTTCACAGAGATCGCCCTGTTTACCCCCACTGCAAGCACCTCCCCAGTATAAGAGCAAATAACTACCAATATCTGTTCAGATCTTTACAGCTCAAAAAAGATGGAGAAGACAAAGAAAACTGATGAAAGGATTTGAAAAAATACTTTCCAAATGAAAAGTTTAAGTGATAAATACAGATTCTGAAGAAAAGGGATACATATATAAATGGGGGGGAAAGGCTCAGAAATAAGAAAAGAAAGAAAATGAAAATTCTGAGGAAAATGGCAGAATAAACCACCCTCCTGTCCTCCCCAGAGAAACACCTGTAGCAAAGATTTCTCCCTTCAGAGAGAGAAAAATTGGACTCTGATAGATGTAAGACACGGGATGAAACCAAAAACTCAGGCAAGGTTTCAGTTGCTGTTGGCTTGTATATGTCATATGATATGTTCAGAAGAACCATTTTGGCCCTAAAATCTATGAATCTTCACAAGATGTGTAACTTGATGACAAAAATAAATGCCTATTTGCAACTGTTAACAGCCTTTTTAAATATTAGGATGTTTCTTACTATTTGGTAAAACAATTGTCCTATTTTTAATAGAACAGATATTATGTGTAATTCCATCTAGAAGCAAAACAAAATAGATACCTATAACCGTAACAAATAGAAATGGTCATTTAGCTCTCTCTGCAATTTTACATCTGGAAATCTTTGAAGCAAAACAGAAAACCAAATACCACACAAAACCTTCTCTCAAAAGAAGTAAATGAGATCTAGTTGCAGGAATAGACTTTTTCTGTTCCTTTACACAGTTGATACATAATCAGCTCATTTGTGTATTTCAGAAGTATACTAAACCATTTTCTTCTCATTTGCTCTAGGTTTGTCTCTTTCTTTGGCATTTTATTTGATTATAAAGATAATGACTTTCATAGGTTTTCTGCATTTCCCACAAAAAAATTCAGTAGGTCTTCAGGCAAGGGTAGCCCAGTATGCTAGGAAATTTGATATAAACTGAAGTACACCTAACTAGGAACAGAGTGAAATGGTCATTATGTATTTGATATTGGCATGGGGCTTAAAGAAACCCTAAATAACTGTCTGAAATAAATGACTGCATGGCTATTGTTACATTGTCTTACACTTGTTGCCTTTCTTCCTGTTTGCCACTTTCTTCTAATTTTTAAGTGAAATGTGGCAGTGAATTGTCACGTCCTTTTGGCTTTTCTACTTGTTTACTGATGGAGGTGGTGCCTTTTAAAAACAAACAAACAAAACCAACAACAAACTCCCTCTACCCTTTCCTTTCCTTTTCTTTTCATTTTTTGGGGGCTATGCTAACAAGGAGAGCTCCTGAACTCCAAAGAATATGTTTATACACTTGTGTTCACATCATACAGAAATTTTTAGCTTGGTTGAACTGTAGCTCTACAGAAATAGCAGATAAACACTCAAAATCAGAATTAAACCTCTGCACTGACGGGACTTCAGGGATACTCACAGCTCAGATATGAGCAAGGGACCTCCTGAAATGGTTTTGTTCATGTGTCGGTGAATCAGAGATTTACTCATTTTGTTTTTAAAACATAGTAAATTAAGCATCTTGAAGTTCACCCACCCCATAGAACTACAGCCTGCTGCAAGACATGTAGATAGTTCTGCTTTGCTTGTGACTTCTTGTGAAACCCACACAGGCAGTGAGTAAAACTGCCGGCAGATTGCATTATTTCACCCCAATAAAATCTATAGTTTGTGTGGGTTTTGTTTTGTTCTTTTTCTTTTGTAAGGGCTGTTGGTTTTCCTTTATTTATTCATTAATATTTAAGCCCTTTTACTTCTAAAAGAGTGACAGAAGCACTTATGAGCCATTCACTGTGGAAAGAGGAGTGTAGGCATTAAGCGAATCTGTGCTATTAATATTAAACTATTGTCAGTCAAGGTTAGCTAAGATATAAGATGTAAGATTTCATCTACATTTGGATGCTGGCCTCAATATTCTTTTAGTCAGGCATACGGTTAGGTTGCTGGTGTATCTGATGTTTTCCTTTTTCCAGAATGTGCGCATATGCATGGATGTGTATGGAGATCTGGCATCTGTGTGGGCTCAGGCTGCAAGTATTCTCACAGCTACAAGAAATATCCTCAACTCGTATTGACCTGAGTTTCTGCATGTGTCTCTGAAGGCCAGATGCAGTACAAGCTCCTAGGAAATGTTAATTTTTCATGGTAAATTATGACAAAAATTAGGACAATAGTGCCTCATATTGTAATTTCTTGTAAAAGATCTATAAATGCTCTTAGCATTAATTACTCACAGAATAACTTTTTTTAAAAAGCAAAATTGTTTAGGCAGTTAGCAATGGATCTCAAGGATGAAAATTTAACATCAGACACACTATTTCTAAGTTACATATTGTTTTAAACTCAAGAATTGAGTCCTTTACCCTCATGACTGAGTGAAGGCAGGTTTCTCATCCTTGAGCTCCACACTGAGAGTTAGTTTCAGAGAATCATTATTTCGTTGCATTTTACTACACCTTTAGAGGCTAAGTATCATCTGCAATAGTGAATCACCATAGATCTCAAACAGCTGAGCATACCATACTCTCCAAATTCTTCAGAACTATTGTGAAAGTCAGTTGTATAGTGAAAGTTTATGGTCACCAGATGGCCATATTTTTTTCCATGTAAACTGGCGGTATGTCACAAAGAATCTCCTTTTGTCTTTTGATGTACAAACATTGCATGGATGCCATATGAGCTCTAGGTACTATAGCTAGTCTATTATGCAAAACAAACACTTTGTTTCCTCAGCCTAATTCCTTGCATTTTCTTTTCCAGTAAATCCAAAGTTAATTTCCCTTTTGACACAGATGTCCTAGGTTTTATTACTTGTTCATAGACATCATAGACAGATAGACAGACAGATAGATAGATAGATAAATAAAAACTGTAATTCTTTTTTTTTTCTTTTTGGACTAGTCAGATGGTATGTGACAATGAACAATAGTTAGAGAAGCACATTGATGTCCTTTATAAACTCCTTCTATTGGAATTTCAATTTCAGGAAGAACTTCTGATGCATCCTGCATTAAGTTCCTCCCAAGCTCCCCTACAATGAACTTATATTCAAATAGATACTTTTTTTTTTCCCCTGCTATAGTCTTATATTCTGTGAATGCTTCTTATGGCTCTACAGTTTCTCTTGCATTCTTCCTGTTCCTGATATGTTTGAGAAAGATATATTGTAATTTCTTATCTCTTTTGCAAGTTTTTCCTCAGACATTTCTTTGACATGTCCTATTCTAGTTTTATATTTAGCTACTTGAGTTTATGGTTCTTTCTGTTTCCCTCATTGTGGCAAAACTCTGATTTCTATAAGCATACCTCCCTATTTCGCTGCACTTCCTTACCTAAACATATTTATATTTTTCTCTTCCCCCATCCCTGGTTATTACACTTTCTGTGCTTTCTGAAAAATTCCTTAGCTGTTGCCACAAATGGGAACAATGCAATACAGACACCTTGCTAAGAAAACCGGGTACCATTTCTGACATCTGTCAAGACCTTATATCATGAATAAATCCTGAGGAGGAAAGTTTCCTTTCCGCGGCTGCTGCTGGGTGTCTCAGATTCTCAGCCTGAGAAGAGCTTCTGTTCTCTGGCTGAGTTATGTAGTCACGTCAGTTTCATACCTACCGGTGAACACAGAATCTGGGTACAATGAATCATTCAGCCCTCTGTACAAGGAAGGAAATACTTGGATGGCTAAAGGCAGGGTAGAGTTTCACTTAGAGCTGCATGAATTTCCCTGAAACTTTCTTAAAAAAACAGTGTAATGCTGTTTTTAGTGTGTTCTATTTGTCATTCAGAAACACATTAGCAGCTTTGAACTCCCAAGCACTAAAAATATTTAAGTTACATAAGCAGAATGAAAGAAGGACTGAATGATGCTTTGAAACTGAAAATATTCTTAAGCATCTTTCCACTGCTCCAGCTAAATAGTGCCATTCTTGTAAAGGGCAGAGCTAGAGGCACTGAGACAGCCAATCTATACTAGAGAGTGAAGAGGCAATTGAACCAAGATAAATATTCAGACAGATCTGCAAGTACAAGAAAAAAGATTTTTTTTTTAATGAAATAAAACGTACCATTGAACCTAAGAACCTCTTTTTACTTTTTCTTTTTCTCTTTTTCTTTTTCTTTTCCTTTTTCTTTCTCTTTTTTTTTTCCTTTTCTCTTTCTTTTTCTCTTTCTTTTTCCTTTTATTTCCTTTGAATTTGAATCTGAATTTGTAGGTATTTGCATAGACTGCTTTATTCATTCTTCATTTTTCACCATTAGTAACTTGTTTCAATGAGAAATCTTCAAGTGAATTTTCACTAGCATGTATCATTGGGGATGCACTGGCAAAAGGTATCAAGGATTTTATTTTAAAAATGCCAATCATAACAAAATCTTTGAAAGAGGTTTGTTTCTTAAACAAAATTCCATGCACAGTGTTAATAAAATACATATTCCAAAAGGGAAACTATAACTGAAATAAATCTTTAAGCAGCATTTATGGGCCAACCAAATAAAGCAAATGTCTGTTACCTCACTCTAAATTTCAACCAGCTGTTGTTCATAGTTTCAGTCAGAAAAACCTCAAACCTCTACTAAAGGAGAAAAACCCCTATATGTAGCCAAATTAACCTGAATAGCTATAAAGCCAATAACTGTACAACAGTGGGGGCTAGAAGAAGAGCAATATGTGAAGTTTAAATGTAAAATATCCAAATGCAAATGAAAAAAGAAGAAAAAAGATGGTCCTAATTAGCAGCAGACATAGACATGAAATCAAATGTGGAGGGGCACAGGATATAGGAAACTATTTCAAATATCTTAGCACTTTAAAATGTCAGACAGTTTGAGACAGTTATAGAGAATTTATTCCTTGGTTTGGAAGGCCTAACAGACATGCAAGAAAATTTACAGGGACACTACTACAGCAGAGTAGAATAGCAGGAAGAGTCAAGTGTAATGGTAATATAATCCAGTATTTAGTAATTTTGTATTTCTACAAAGAAGGTGATTAATGGTGTACTTATTGGTTTCTCTTTGCGTTTCCTTTTATATACACGCAGACATTCTGAATCAATATAGAGATCAGAAATGCCATGCAACAATGGATTTAGGAAATCTGATCTATTTGAAACCAAATAACCAAATAATTTTAAACCTCTGGGGGAAAATGAAGGAGAAAATGTCAAAGGAAATATTTTGTTGTAATATTACCCTGGTAATTGCATTTTTTAATTTTCAAGAACAACAGCAATAAATCTCAAAACAAAACTAAAGCATTCAAAAATTAAAAAAAAATGCTTCACTGGAAATATTGGAAAAAAGCTCTCAGAACATTGTGATGTAATTTATCTCAGAGGATCACACTGATATTTACACAAAGTCATTATCTCTAATGTCATATTTGAAGAAGTTTGCCGTTAGATTTTAATGTAAGTGTTCCTAGAGATGTATGAGTAGAATGTATATACCTATATTTCACCAGTATGCTGCCATAGTTCACTCATTCTGTATATGTGCTGATCTCAAGACTGTTAGAGATATGACTTGAGGAGGGGTGAGGGCTGTTTATTTCTTTGAATAGACAGAATTTTTGTTCTAATTATGAGATTACACAGTCAATGATATACTATCTCTACACAACAAATACTTTTTACCACTAGTATTTTCCTTTTCTTCCTAGGGTAAATTGAAAATTCTTCCCTCTTCTTCTGTTGAATTCTGGTATCTGGCAGAAGCATACCAGTTATCTTAATGACCCCAAATATTTCAGACACATGTGAAGAGCATAATTCCCTGAAGCTCCTTTTTTTATAAGCAAAACCTGTATATCTGTGAGCCAGTGAAGCGAAGAAGAGATGGAATTTCACTTGGAAAACGTAGTCAGCTATATACCACTGTAAGAACATCTCACTCTGTTAAAAAAGAGCTTCCCAGGAATTATTCAGTCTGTTTTCTCGACTCAGAAATGTGGTGAAACATTTCCTCCCAACTATGGATCCACTTAGGAACTTTCCTGTTCCCTGGCTGTTGTGGGAGTGGTCAGGTCAGCACTATTACCTGTTCCTCCACTGGACATGCACTGGTTTGCCCTGTCCTTTATTTCTGTAGGTTGGCTGGGGAGAAATTTGTCAGATGATGGCAGATCCTTCTAATCATTTCCCAGCTCAAGCTGTGGAGCTCATTAAGGGTGAAATTTTTCTAAACCATCTCAGTGACTGGATTTCTCAGCATGGATTTCTGTTGACTTCTGATGGCTCATGTGAAACAGGGGTCGTGCATATACCTATGCAAATCCTTTCCAGAATTTTTCTGCTGGTAGCCAGATTTAGCATATTCTAGGTGTATCATTATTGGCAAGATTATTCAGGCTAACTAGAGTTCACCAAATTGTCACAGCTGAAGTGGACTTTTAACCCATGTGTGTCAGGTTGTATAAATCTCCTGCCTTATTTCAGTCAAGAGATGAATCATGTTGGTGTAAATCCAGGAATTTGTAAAATTGATCTGAGAACTCCAGAGAGTATGCATAGCACCTGCATGGCATAAAGAATAAGTATCATGCATAAATGAAAAATAAAAAAAGAAAATAGAGAAATTGCATTGCTGAAGTTGCTGGTTTAGCAGTTCTCAACTACTTTTGTAGCAAAACCAGTTTCCAGGAGGAAGGTTCATGAAAACTAGTTTCACTGTGACAGCTGATGAGGCACAGGAAAGTCAAAAGGTATATATGCCTCATCCTCTGAGCAGCAACATTGGAGACTGTGTGAAAACCTCATTCTTTCAATGGTAAAATTCTCACTGACTTCATTGTAGCCAGGTTTTCACCCCAAGGCTCACTGAGCACAGACTGAGCAGTCATGCACTCTGTGCTTGTTTATTAGTCTTTATTCTCACAGTATTTATTACATCTGACATACCCCCAGTTTCCACTTAACTTCACCTGGGATTGCCTTTGTTTATGTTTCATGGGATTGAATAGCACAGGGACATGGAAACAGAAAATAAATTTTGAGGCAGAGCCACAAGAAATTCAGGGATTAGGCTGCTATGGTAGGAGCTTTGCACAAGCCTTTTACACACAGAGCATGTTTTGGGGAAAACGTTAGTACTCATTGCTTGTAATATAGGGTTGTGATTAATAAAATTAGTGTTGAGTGTAATGATTTACGGTTTAAATCCACAAGCAAATTTTCACCACCAATAATATTTTTAAGTATGTCAAAAAGGCACTTCTCAGTGTGTTGGTCTGTACTGATGGGCATCAGGGTTTGTGGTTTTGGTTGTTTTTTTTTTTTAATCACAATTTCAGTATGTATCTGGCCTATGGTGCATGAAATCAATGCAGTTCACATGCAGAGCAGCCACAACTCCCATGCCACAGTGCATTTCTCTGGCTATAAGGCAATATGTTCTGCAGTATTAGGTACAACATCAGGGACCAAGCCCAACATGCACCATAACCTGTCCCAGACTGAAGAGTAAGACCAGGCAGCACTGTGTCCTAAAACTGACTTGTGGATTTCCCTCTGCTCTGCAAGCTCACAGAACATCAGAAGTCTGGTATACCATTCATGAGAGTATGTTACTCTTGCTTTTTAGGGTATTAGTGACTGATGAAGCCCTCCTGTTCTTATCCTTAGTCCAATATCTTGTCTACTTAGATGACTGTGTCTTTGGGCAAGGATCTCTCCTGCAGGACCTGAACAAATCTGTTTCCAAAGGAAACAAGCAAGGGGAGATTTTGCCCTGAGGACAATCCTTTTGATATTAAATTAATGACAGGAGATTCTTGGACATCTTTGATAGGTGATGTGACCCTGCTACTGCATTCTTGATGACAGAGAGAAAAGAACATTCCTAAGAGAAAAGAAAGCCAGAGAAAAAGTGAATAAAGTACAACTGAAGAAAAGAAGATTAAAAAGATGGCCATTAATTTTGATTAATTGCAGATTTCTCCTCTCCTCCCAGTCATTTTCTATGCATCTGCAGTCCTCAGATTTGCCAGATGTGACTAATAGGAAAGGGATCCTGCTTTATAAGAAACTATGTCTAAGTGGAAGTTAATGACATGGAAATGAATTACCTTCAGCAGAAATTTTTCCAAGTTTTCACTTTTACCAGTAAAAATGCTTCAAGGCAAAATTAATCAGCCTAGAGGCAGTGCTGCTAGTGCAGCTCTGAAGGGCTCCGACCCTGTCTTGGGCCTCTGCACGACACTACTTTGAGGTGGGCAGACAAAATTCTTATCCAAGTCCATGCTGGTCAGCTCTCACACACTGCCTCACTGCACAGGAGTGTGTACAGCTTTACTCTCCATCCTTGCCATCATGGCCCTTCAGCAGTGTGCCAAGAAAAGTGCCTTCTTATCCCACTCGCAAACCCTGTTGATCGCCTAGGTTAAGCTCAGAGGACACATCCAGATTTCACAGATGCTGTCTCACATCAGGTTCTCAGAAGCATGTGCCCCTCCAGTGATGGGAGCTTAATGGTGGTGCTTATATGTCATGCAAAAAGGCAAGCAGGCACCTACAGATGCAGGAAGAAGCCTGGCCAAAGCACTGGCTCTTGCTTTGAAAGGATGCATTGTCCCTGTCCTCCCCAAGTCCCTTCTCAGCACCTTCTGCTATTGCTGGCATGAGCCTTAAAGAGCCGTTGCATTATGGAGGTTCAAGGAACCTTTCTTTTTTTCTTCCTTACAGATGCATGTCTCAGTAGGGCTAGTTTCACATAAGCCTAGGATTTTACAGGTCTGATCTGAGCCCAAGACTGCAAACATTATACAGGCAGATCTCCATGGAAGTCCAGTAACAGACTACTGGCTAAACCAGTTTCCACTTGGAGGCTGCTGTAACCATGGAGCAGGTGTGAATGCAGGCATTGTATCCACCAGAATGAGGACTATGCAATGCTTTCTTTAAAAAAAAATATAAAATTAATATATGGCATGTAGCGCTTTTGAGATATTTTTGTTGCAGATTCTGTAATGCATTTAACCAGATTGGAAAACCAAAATCAAACAAACAAATAAACAAACAAACAAGTAATGAGAAAAATAAAAATGTACTGTAGATTTCAGCAACCTGCAGGATTAGAGGGGTGGTCTCCCCTTTCATCACACTGCCCGCTTCAACCTGCTTGCTCAGTGTCTGCCAGGAAACTGTTTAAAGTTCCTGTGGCTTGAGAAATGGCCAATCTTTACAAAGAAGGAGATTTTTATCTGACCGCCAAGATCTTAGAATGTCAATACTTGGCTCTGACTAATAAATAAATAAACAAATATGCACACACACGCACACATCATCTAGAATGGCAGTCTATTGCTGAGTACCTAGATTTAAATCATAAGGGATTCAAATACTATTTTATTTAAAAAAATCAAAGTTTCTTCTCAGACATGGTTATTTCCAATGATCTGTTAAACCAAAATTTGTTATAAATGTTCATCATACTACACAACAATTGAACCTTTGTATTTAATTATGGTAAAATACAACATGATATATAAAGGTGAGGAAGAAAAATTACTAAAAGGATCTCAGGGAACCTGCAGCCTTTCATCCTTCTGTTGCACTTCCAAATTGAGTTGATTATGGTCAAAATTATGTGTCCCCAACTACTTCCTAAATGACTTGTGTACTAGCTATGACTCTCATCCTAATAAACATCAATGGTAAAACCCTTCTCACCCATCTTAAGGCACCTTTTGTGTAGCCATCTAGGCTTCTTTTATAGGCAGTAAGGAGAATTAGAACATGGCTGTTCAAATCTGTCTCGGTAGCATCCTTATGACAAGGTAATTGTACTCTATGAGGTAGTTTCTCCTCTCTAGGAAATCTAGACAATGAGGCTTCACTCTGAAGACTCCTACATTTAGGTAAATGATCCCAGGAGACTGACTGGTCATTATGATTGTAAATCTATTTTAAGGGGAGTCAATGAAGCATTGTAATGTCCACTGAGACTTCACCTGGGAGCAGGCCAGCTTACCTGTTGAAGAGACAGGGTTT
This sequence comes from Nestor notabilis, assembly GCF_000696875.1. Lineage (NCBI taxonomy): Eukaryota > Metazoa > Chordata > Aves > Psittaciformes > Psittacidae > Nestor > Nestor notabilis. The sequence goes on along the minus strand of NW_009913118.1, from coordinate 9,564 downwards.
TACCCCTGCACAAGTAGCCAATCTTCCCATGCCCTGGAAGATCAGCGGGGGCAAGAAATAAGAGGAGTTTTAACCTAAAACACCTCCACTGAGCTGGGAGAATGCCTGGACTCAGCACACAAGGATATTTCTTTTTTCAGTGATCCTCTCCTTTCTTTAATACTCTTTACAGTGACAGTTCCTCAATCCAATTTAGCTCCTACACCTAAAGCAACATGCACACCAGTACATGTGGATGCTAAAAAGCTCATTTTTCTCTCAGCTGTGTGTAGAGGGAAGTAACTGAAGAATTTTAGAAACTCAGAATTTGAAGGCCAGGGGAACAGAAAAGATTTTCAAGTGAATTCTGTTCTTGTGAATTTCACTTTCTGAAGCAAAACAACTTTTAAGATGGGCGCCTTAAAAGACACATCCCAAAACTCAGTAAATGAGTAAGGAGACCAGCATTGAAGCCTACCTGTCATGTTGAGAATGTAATGGTTTCTATTACATAGGGGAAGCAAAACTGTATGTTAGCTTTCCTTCAGCATACTAGCACGGAGCAGATTGATGCCAGAATAGGCAAGGATGCTCCTTGCCTTTTTGATAGAGTCCATATACTTGAAGGTGCTGCATGTTGAAGAGATGTCATGGGAAGAATGGCCCGGTGCTGTTTCTCTGGATAAGATTAGCACTTCAAGTAATATTACTCTAATTTTATTAAGAGAAGATAAAACTATACATTTTTGAACCTAATATAAATATTTTCCTTCTGTTCCACTCCCTTTGAAAATACTGAACATATTACATGGAAATATGTCAAAATATAAAAAATAAAAAAAATCCAATCTGCAAAAGCAATGATACGTTTTCATACTGCTCAGTGCTGATGGAAGAAAAAAAGTAATTTTTCACTTGTTCCTGCCTCACAGTTAAATCTTTCGAGGTAGCAAATCTTCCCTAAATTAAAAGATGAAACATACTGTAAAGGACTCCTGGGTGGCATCCCTGTTCTGTCTGTGCAGCACACTTACTCGATTCCATGAGAGAAAATTTGGAGTCCAGTGAATGCTTCTGTATCCAAATCCCTTCCACAGCATACAGCTATTAGAGAAGCAGAACTGTCTTAAGAGACCAATTGCAAAATTTTGCAGGGTTCCCATAGGAGCCAATAAAGTTGGCTCATCTTTTGTATTTTCTTCTCCAAAATGAGAATGCACAAGACTGTATCTATCTTTCAAAAACCTCACTTGTGATTTGATGTATGTTCTTGATCAGGGTTAAGTTTCCACTTTTGCATCCAGCTCTTGTCTAATTTTGTTTTGAATTCTTTTTGGTTCAATATTTTTCCTGAGTTTTGTTATTGTTTTGTTGTGTTTTGTTTTTTAATAGGCAGCTGTTCTGAATTAATCTAAATAAAAGGGGTTTTTTTCCTCTGCTTTAATTATGTTCAACTGATTGTTTTGATTTATCTTCTGCTTCAAACAGTATCAGTGTTATTTTAAATATCTATATTTCTCAAAAATATTAATTTCTTGTATGCATTTCTTCACCTGACAGCTATTTTCCATGCACACTTATGTAGGAGCACCACTTGCATTTCTGAGGCACTTATTATGGGATCTAAAATGTAGCTAATAAAATAGTCAGGTTTGGATAATGATCAGTCCAAAGAGGCCATATGGGGACACTAGGGGCACTGGGGAATTTTTACTTCTTAGGGAATTGAAACAAATGGAAAAGTTGGATAACCACTTATTTGAAATTGCCTGTGATAAATTAGGTGACATTCTGGGAGGAGCTGACAACAATGTGTCATTTCCATTGTGATAGTCAGTTTCGAAGTGAAGCACAAATGAAGGAAGAAAACCAGGAGATTAGTCTCATATGTGCTCGATATGTTTCTGACACAGGAATAAATCAGCCTGCTTTGAGGGGGGTGAGTTTGCACCAGAGAAAGCCCTTCTGGTTTTATGACCTCCAAAAATATTGGAACAGTTGCCAATGCCAAGTTTTCAGCTCTTTTTGTTTTCTTCATGTACTCTCACCTTCATCTGTTTTTCCATGCCACTCCCAGTAGAACTATTTCCTTAACCCAGAACTTGAAGATCCTTCTTTCTTCATTTAGGGTCTGATTCAAACTCCATTTAAGTCAATGGAAAGACTTTCATTGACTTTAGTGGGCTTTGGACCAATCTTTACATTCCTCTGGAATATGCTTTTCCTTCCATGCAGCTTATAGAAAATAGTGCCAGTTTTGCATCGTCCAGAAAAAAAAAAAGAAAAAAGAAATGCAGGGGTCCAGCCTATATGGAGAAGCTGTCTTGGCATAGATATTGGTCTGTTGCTATTCCAAGCTATGTGTAGATGTATTTTATTTTGGGGAAAAAAATAAATCACTTTTTTTCCTCTTCAGGTGTTAGTCTCAAGATGAATATTAAAGTACTCTTACTAGACCTTTTTATGTATTTGTTTGTTGTTGTTTTGAGTTTTTTTATCTTATACTCCATGGGCTTTCTGTCTTTTGAACATTGTGAATAGTCAAATAACAAAATACAGAAAAAAACAGCACTTGAAGAGAACACTTACTTAACAGTCATCAGGCTGGTTGTCTTCCGTAGTGCCTGTTGGAGCTTGCGAGGATCTTTGCAACTGACTGAACACACAGGTGCTCCAGAAGAATGCCTATGTGTGCATCAGTCCCCATAAGAGGATGCATTATCACAGATCCAGTGACAGCATTTACTCTGCTACTGCAATCACAAGGAATTTGGGAGCTTAAAGAAGAGTGGAGCACTATGTCCAAGCACATGCAGTTCCACATCTAGTCAAAGTGGAAATAGAGACCTTAGAGAGACAGGGTGGAGGGTAGAAGGTGAGATTAGGCAAGTGTCAATAGCTTCCTAGGAAGAATTGTTAGGTACAGGCAGGTAGGCAGAATCTGAGTACAGCCCCAGGAATCAAAAAACCCCTCTGTTGGATGTTGGTTTTTATGTCTGGAGAAGCAATTTTGTAAGCTTCAGTTGGGGTCAGACTTTAAGTTTTTTACAGTACTGATGATTTGGCCAGAGTTTTTGTGGAAGTGGAAACTCAAGGTACCATTCAACACACTTCAGGAGTGCTACATTTTGAACAGGAGGAAGATGAGATCGCATTTACTGACTTCCAAAGTAAATTCTTATGATAAAATTACTTTAAGACTAAGTAATGAAGCAAATATATTAATTTATTGGGAACAATCAATTCACAACAAGCCGAACTAATCTTCTGCTAGAATTCTTGATCAAGACTTTAGTAATTCTCACTTAATCATTTGACTTTTTACATTGATACATAGCTATGGAAAAGAAATATTTCTGATTATTTCTTATTCCTGGAAGAGAAATATGAATCTAAATTCTTGTTAGATAGCTCATTTTTCATATTGTTCTCCTTATTTCTGCTTCAAAAACTACGAGATATTTGTTAAAAATTTAAAAGAAACCACTAACTTCTCATCACAAAGATATGAAGAAGGATGGCTCATAGGCAGAATCATAGGCAGTATCACTATACACACCTGGACATGAAAGGAATGCAGTAATCTTAGTAGAGAGCTAGAAGAAGCAGATAAAGGTATGTATAAGTCATCTTTGATGACTGTCAGGTATTATATGGTAATGAACACCCATTATAAACAAATACTGAGTCATCAGTTTCGATGCGGAAGAAGTAAAGATTATGATGAACTTATATAAGAACTAATTTAATTTTATCTGATGGCTGTGACTCACCTCTCTCCCACACAACACAGTGGCTTCTAACTCTCCTATTGTTTTATCTTTGTACAGTGCGTAGAAAAGAAATTTATTACTCAAATGTTTGTGCTTTATGTTTATAGAAAATGATATAACAAAGAAATTGATCCTGAAAAAATTTCCAAGGGCAAGGAGCCAAGAGACAACAAACTGATTCAAAAGACATTTTGAGGACATTGGTGTTTTAATTTGAAATAATTTGTTTTATGTTAAAAACATTTTGAATATTTCCACTTCAGCGTCACACTTCATAAAGCTTTACTCTCCCTTTTTACCATAAGTGCTTACACACTTTGACGAGAAAACTTTTAGAACACGCTGAACAGTTGAAAAGTTGTGTGTCAGGTCCAAGGAGTAATTGGAGAGACATATATAAAGAACTGCAAGAAATGTGATAGAGATTTTTATCTGACTTCACTGTCACCTGCTCTCATCAGAAATCTCAGATGCTGGAGAGAAGGCAATAGTGTTTCCACCAGCCAAGATCTCAGCATCTGGCTTCAAGGGAGTCACTTCAATGTCTGTCTTTAGTGATATTCTCAATTTATTCTACTTCATTAAATGTCTCTTCTCCCTAGCTGTCTATAGAACTAGTCTCTTTTTTTAATCCTTTTTTTTTTTTTTTAATACTTTGGCAGAATTTCTCACCATACTTTTTTTGTATTCCTGCCTCTGTGGTATAAAAATCACCACTGTCTTCTCAGTCTTCTCATCAATAAACAAGCTCCTCATCATTCCTCAATAAAATATTTGAAGTAGCAGTGCTGAAGTTCTCCCTTTCATCACCCACTTATATACTTGTCAGATTTTATTCTTATTTTACTTTGCATTTATTTGCTTTTCTTCAGGTAGCATTGCTCTTCATAGTTCTGAGGAAAAGTAAGTTTCATCATTTACCTCTTTCTTACACTCAAAGTTGTTTGGATTGCTTTGTCATTCTACACTTTCTAACCAATCTAGAAATTTTTTTTTCCCTTCATAGCTTATCTTTTTTGTTCCTTTGTTCGTAATAGCAGCTTTTGCTCACAACCCCTCTCCAGAGATCCACAGAGCTCTTTGTCTATGATTTCCCCCCTATTAGTTTTCTTGCCAGCATCATATTTTCCATCTTTTACTACTAATATTCTACTGTGCATCCTGATAATCATGTCTCATGAACAGATGATTATAATCCTTCCTTTGACGCTGATGTCCATGCACCAACACTGTGTCTATAGCTCTTGCATTCATCACAAAGCATCAGCACCTTTCCCCTTGTGCTTGTTGTGTGTAGTTCTCAGTCTGAGCCACAATCCACTGCTCAGCTGTTGTATTAGCTGTTTGGGATCCCGGTGCTGTGGCTCTGTGCTGCACCTGGGGACAAACATGCCAGTTCAGTAAGGACTCCAGCTAGACATACTTCCTGCGGGTTTTGGTGTGGTTCTGCACCCATTCCATGACCATAGAAATGCCTTGTCATGAATTGAAATGCAATGTGATTTGTCTCAGCAAATTTAAACAACAGTACAGATGCCTATATCTGAACTAGCCACTCAAGACATCCTTTACAATCACTGGTAAGAAACAGGCACTTCTGAGGCACAATTATTATGACACATTTTAGACTTCTGCGGTAGGATGAGACTACTCATATCCTAGAAATTCTTATTTCTCTCTAGTGACCATGAAGAAAATTCAGACAATTAACTTTCAAATGTAGACATTGACATTATAAATACCCACATCTCATCACGTGAATTTTATGCATGGATTCTCAGGCTCTGAGGCTGGGGAAGATGAGTCTCACCCCTGGTTTAGATGAGTGGCTCCACAGAAAGCTGGTTGATTAGCCTGTCTGGACAGGACCACTGTGTTATGGAGTAGAGGAAACTGCTCTACATTTTGAGGTTTTGGGTTGAGTTGGGGTTTTATGTCTAAATCTGACTACTTCTACAAAAAATTACTATATGTCTTCTTAAGATTCAGACTGCAAGTAACCATGGGGAAAGTAAAAAAATCAGATTTTCAGAATTTCCCTTTTTCCCCTGCTTTCCCCACATGAACAAAGACACAGTAGGGAACATGCTGAGAATCATGGCTCTGGAGTTTAGGCATGTCTATGAGGCACAGCAAAGACTGGGCAAAAGCTATATATCATGGAGGGAAATAGTGAGAGCTAAAGGCTTACAGTGCAGGGGCTCTTTCAGTTTTGAGTATTGTTTGATTATTTTCAAAAGACATAGAGTGCTTACATGGAAAACAAAGTATTTCATCTCAGTGGCTGAGTGGAATCCACTGGAGTCCACCTGGTGTTTGCTTTGAACTTTCATTCTCCAGATGTGGATGGTTTGTTTGGAGGAAAATAGAACTTGTCTATATGCTTACACTGTGCACTTCACGATACGAGTTGCATTAAAAGTGCTTCAGGCATACGTATCACTGTTAGCTGAAACACAGCATGGTTTAGAACTCCAAGAGCTGCAAAAAGATACTGCTACTGATTTATACAATATTTAGGTTAAATTCTGTCATCATTAATATAAATGAAAAAGGTGACTTAAGCAGCGCTATAAGTGCTTTGCCGTTTGCTGTCAGAAAAGGATTTGCATCATGGTCAAAAGTAAGTGCAGTTTAAAAGCTCTGCTGTCTGATGCATCAAAAATGCCCCTTGACTCAGAGTGCAACGTATCAGAATGCAACCTGTTTACTTACCTCAGGTTTAGGAGGATCTCATGAAATCACAAACTTTGTTGCGTTGGAAAAAATACTGGTAGGTAACATGATACAGACCTTTGTAACAACATGACCTTGCGAAATGTAGTTTATTACATGCAGAAAAATCTTCATTTACCAATGTCATAGCCCTGCTCAGTAAACACATGAAGCACAATATTCTTGTAAAATATGCACCCAGTGGTGGGCTGACTTACCAAATTTCATTCTCATGTGGTGCATTAGTCCTTCCACACTGGCGCTGTCAATAAAATGTTGCGGATGAGAGGTCCTAGCAAACAGCTGAGGGGCAGTATTTTTAAATTGTTCCTTTGTTATAAATGATCCAAGTAAGCACTGTAATTTCTTCTTCCCGGACAAAGCCAAACATCTTAGCTTAAAACTGAATTAAAGGTAACTTCACCTGTATGACTTTGTCCTGAAAGGGAATATGAACATGGACACCATCATTTAGATGTAGTTTAAACACTGACTTTTTATTTTTCTCTCAAATAACAGTTCTAACTGACATGCAGTGGTTGACTGTGTGTTTGGGGGGATTCTGAGTATGCTGGTGAAGCAGTAAATTTCATACCAGGAGAAACTGTCTGTGTAGGAATACAATTAAAAAAAAAAAAAAAAAAAAAGTCTCAGGCTTGAAAATGTGCTTCCTAGTTACTAGGGAAATAAATAAAATGAAATGTGCACATTCTCTATTTGTAGAACTACTTAGAGAAGTTACTGGAGGTGACTGAAAGAGAATACTCATTTTATTTTTTTCTAGATATGAAATTCACAAATATTCAAAATAATAATAAAAAAGCAGCTGTTTTCAACTATTTCATTATTATAAGGCAGGTTATTTGCAAAGCTTTCTATTAAAGAATGTTCATATCATTATATATTCAGAAATTTGTGAGTCAGTATGCTGGCAGGTAATGATAAAAGAATAATTTCAGAGGACAATCTGACATTTATTAATCATTTATTAGTAAGTTATTCTTCCAGCTGTGATAGAGTGATATTTTATTGCTGGGTGTAAAATTAACATTCAGTTTTGGAATATGTTTATAAAGAAAATTTTATTTCATTTCCCTAGATCCCTGGCAACTGCTTTCTCATGTGTTCATAGTTTATTGATCAGACTTTGGACTGTCATTTCAGATTACAAATGAATCAAACAAACACCAAGATTAAAGCCAGCTCTTTAAAGGGGACACGTATCCAGCAGTGCTATCTTTAAGGACAAGGAATTCTTATTGTAAAGCATTCCTGTACATGCTCAGTTTTAAACATGGAGTTGGGTGCTTCACTGAAGTCATAAAGAGCTGGAGACTAAAAGTTATTGTGGTGAATGGACATTTGTAGCCCCTGTGAAAACCACAATGTTTGCGTGGAGTGCCTTTGTGATACAAGTTTCAGGGGATCTTGTCAAAATCTGAAGAATTTTACAGGGCTGAATGAATTAAAAAATATTTACTGTACTTGGTTTCTAAAAAATAACTTGCCTTGCTATGCTGCTTCTCTAATAGCTGGTTTATGTTTCTCTTTTAATAGGCCTTTTCCAAACAGAATTTATGGAGTCAGAGAAGAATAACTAAGCTACTTTGCATGGCAGTGCAGCTGACCTGTACTTGCAGTTATGTATGGAATGGCTGAAGGTGCACTTGCTGCCGTGGCAATGTAAGAAGCAGACGTTCCCCGAGTCTGCCATCAGAGCCACAACCAGACAGGCAGTCTCACCGAGGTGAGTGGGGCTGCTCAGTTCCCTGGCCTCAGACCAGTGTGCTAATTATTCATGCACAGCAGTATATTTGTGCTGAGAAATGGGATACAGTATGGATTAGACCATCTGAAAGTTCAGCAACTTCTTTTGCAGAAGTATACTATGCAGAAACTGTTGTTTGATCACGGCTCTGGGTTTCATAATATTCCCTCTCAAATTACACTAACATATATGCTACATTATACATCTACACGCACTAGTGGTACCAACAGGCATTAGTTCTATGCTATAGAAGTAGGGGCTCTTCAGCCTGGAGAAGAGAAGGCTGCGTGGAGGCCTCGTAGCAGCCTCCCAGTATCTGAAGGTGGCCGATAAGGATTTTGGTTAGGGACTCTTTGCTAGGGACTGTAGTGGTAGGACAAGGGGTAATGGGTTTAAACTTAAACAGGGGAAGTTCAGGTTAGATATAAGGGAGAAGTTCTTTACAGTGAGGGTGGTGAGGCACTGGAATGGGTTGCCCAAAGAAGTTGTGAATGCTCCATCCCTCGCAGTCCTCAAGTCCAGGTTGGTCAGAGCCTTGGGCGACATAGTTTAGTGTGTGGTGTCCCTGCTCATGGCAGGGGGGTTGGAACTAGATGATCTTAAGGTCCTTTCCAACCCTAAATATTCTATGATTCTACAGCTATCCCCTTTAACTCTGACTTCTAATGTGTTGGTAGTGACTTTCATTTGAAAATCCATTTTTGCATCTTCAGCTGCCTCTGAGACAAGAAGTCTGCAGAGTACCTTACCCCAGCAAGAGATCAGAAGTTTTAGATGAACAACTGTCAGTGATTTTGGTATGTCTCATACTGCCTTGGGACCAGTAAGTAAAATAAATGACCTCTTGATGGATGCTTTCCACCCTTCTCCCATTTTGGACATGAGTGTATTATGACATGTCCCATTGTGACAAGTGAGGTTTGTTCATCAAAAGGTTTAAGGGGTAGTGTTGCTTGTTATACTTTAAGAAACTCTTTGTAACTGTTGTTTGTGAGACATCTTTTTTCTTTGTGAAGGGAAAGGGAAAGTCAATTGTACTATTATGAAAAGTATGCTTTATTAAAGTAGGATAAACACTTTTAGAGAAGGAAAAGGAAGGGGGGCTGGGTGGTTCGACTCGGTATCTTGTTGCAGAATGTAGTAAAGCTTATAACCATATAAGGAATGGAGGTGAGGGAGTGGTTAGCCTAATGAGAGAAACTTCTGGAAACTTCTTGAAACTTCTCGATGATGAAACCCCAGCAACAAAAAGGAACCAATGGAAAGGAGCCACGTTAATATCTGGGCAAAAGGGAGATCGGGATTGGCTGAAGCCAAAATCGAGAGGTA
>NW_009913117.1:9107-9902 GCF_000696875.1 Nestor notabilis | reverse complement strand
TGGAACTAGATGATCTTAATGTCCTTTCCAAGCCATACCATTCTATGATTCTATGATTCTTTTCATATTCTTAAAATCATAAATTAATTTCACACTGTTAGAACGTTACATAGCCCTCTCAGACCAAAGTGGATTCCAAAGATTGCAGTGTTTGTCCATAGTTAATATATTGGTGTTATTAACAACTGTTATTTTTACAGTTCAATTCTGATAATGAAATAATGTTCTCTCTCCATCATCTTCATCCCAATTCCTACTACATGTGTACTTAAACTAACTGCATTATCACTGTGTATAATCAACTCCTAAGTGAAATTCATGAAAGACATAGGATGTTTTGAAAAATTTTGAAGATTGTAAGCAATGAAAATTATTCTGCTTAGTCTTGAACCAACAATCAGAACTTTATGGCATGTTCAGCTATGGATTGTTCTTTAAAAGCATACGTGAACTGATTAACTTTTTTACAAACAACATGTTGTTATAATATTTTCATGATGTTTTAATTGTCAATTGTATTAAAATAACATATTTATCATTAATTATATTTAGTGAATGCATTTATACTTATTCTAATTATTAATTATAATAATGGGGGGTTATGATACAGCAATATGTATTATTTACCTGGTTCTTTATAGCCAAAGAAATTTACTGTCCTTTTCATATACTTCCTTGCTCTCTTTCTATGTAGAGGAGCAGTGTTTCAAGATGCTTGCTATTTATGAATTTTGTAGACAATGAAAGTAAGACCAAACAGTACACTGAGATGAAAAAATAACCCAACAAAAACCA
>NW_009913117.1:0-9076 GCF_000696875.1 Nestor notabilis | reverse complement strand
TGCTGAACTGCAGAAGATAGCAACTTTTCTACTTTATTTCTGAAACCCTTTCCAGTACAAATTACCCCTGCTGTGCTTGGGGAAAATCTTAAAAGAATACATCTGATTCTAAAAGTCTGTTTCTCCTATCCTTGTATCAATGGATAACAAGATGGATAATATGTGAACTGTGTTATAGAAGTCTGTCAAAAGCTTCCATAAGAGTTGTTGCAATTTAACTGATAAACTCTTGCAAAGGTGAATGTATAATAGAGAGGATAAGACCTGTTTTGAGTGGAACATATAGCAAACTTTCTGCCTTCACACCTATTTTATTCTGATCTCTGGAGGGATGCAAAGGGAAGAAGATAATCCCTTTGGTTGCAGTGGAAAACCTGTGTGTCATATACGCAAATCTCTGCATTTGTCAATACAAAGAATTTTAGTTTGCAACTAAATTCCTCAAGCTGAGAGCTACCAGACAAAGCAGATGGGAGTTTCTCATGAAAGGAACATACAGTCATCCTCAAGCAAATATCTTTACAAAGTAAAACACAGAGCTACAAATAGAGAAGACAAATACCCACAAAAGATTTTAGTTATTCAGTGAATAGAGTAAGCCATGGCTTAGACTGTTTAGAAATGTTGAATGTATTTAATGAAGTAAATCAAAAGAAAGACTGAAAAATTCAATATAAAAACAGAGCAAAGGAGCCAGAGTGAAGGAAGCATGACTGAAGAAATAGAATAACTAAACGGCTTTTTTTAGAGAGACTGGAATTACATTTTTGAAAGGGAAAGGGGCAATGGTATTATGAAAGCAGAAGGCTGGTCTGTGACCTATTAGCTATGAGATGAAAGAAAAACAGCATACTATCTTTCTGTTGACATTTTTTCACTTGAAGAACACCACTTCCAAGGGTAACGCATGCAAGGAAGAAGCTCTCAAGTATTCTTATTCTGAGTATAAAAATTGCTTTAAACTAGAAAAGGGCAGATTTAGATATAAGGAAGAAGCTCTTTACTGTGAGGGTATTGAGACACTGGAACAGGTTGCCCAGAGAAGCTGTGGCTGCCCCATCCCTGGCAGTGTTCAAGGCCAGGTTGGACGGAGCTTTGACCAACGTGGTCTAGTGGAAAGTGTCCCTGCCCATGGCAAGGGGGGTTGGAACTAGATTATCTTTAAGGTCCCTTCCAACTGAAAACATTCTATGATTCTATGATACATTATTAGGTTGTAATCATGCGCATTTTATTACTACTAATGAAGGTTCTCAAGATGAAAGAAACTGAGGGGGAGTGAAAGTAGGCTTATGGGCAAGGCTTTCATCTGGAACATTGGAGATCTGTGATCACTTTCTGAGTTACTCTCTCTGGGTCTGGCAACTTTTGTTGCCTCTAGAATATGAAGGTAAGAATGAGTATATAGCTCCAGGATATTATAATGATAGATGCAATGATGCTTGTGATATTTTTATGTAGTGCATTTGATCCTGTAGGAGTATGAAGATATCCATTTCATATTTATGAAACGAAAGTGAAGAGATTTTTTTTTTAAAGTGGTGATGAAGCAAAGATTTCTTTTCAAGATGTATCAAGTAGCAAAAATCTTGACTTTTTGTGAGATAATTTCAACTTTTTTCCTTCCTTCCTCCCTTCCTCCCTTCCTTCCTCCCTCCGTGCCTTACTGCCTTATTGCCTTCCATCCTGCCTTCCTGCCTCTTATGGTTAATATACCTCCTTCCCAAGCCTAATCAAAGATGTGTAGAGGATTGCAGTGTTTATCTAACCAGGGAATAGAAAAAAAACAAATATCAGATTAGTTTTACCATTTTTTTCCTGGAATAACAGCAACAACTTTTTTTCAGATGTGAATCATTCGAAGCATCCAAAAACTACTCAAAAAACCTATGACAGAGAACAAAGAAACCTCCACTGGGGAAGGATAATACCTCACTTCCAGTACCATAGAAAGAAATAATTGCAAGAGGAATATGTTTCAATAATTTAGTGTATTCCCTTTTTAAGCTTTGTGATGATTCTAGCTGCTGTTTCGGGACTGTGTCAGAATTGGAAAACAGAAGGCACCGGAGCTGATGGAACACAAATTGACAAAGTTATTTTGAATACATAGATATGAAGACAAGATGAAGAACAACTCAGTCTTAATATTGAACAAAATTAAAACCACAAGCAAATAACTTCAAGAAGGCTGAACGGATTAATAACAAATTGATCTTGTCTGCTCTTTGGAAATTCTCTTCAGAAGAATAGGGGGAACCATTAGAAGTGGAACAATCTGAAATGTGTTATTGTGCAGTTCAGTGAAGTCAGGGACTCTGATTATTTTGTGGGTAATAATACAGAATACAGGGCTATTCTGTACTTCATGGGATGGAGATCAAGCACTATGTATTTTTCATGTATTTCTATTATAAATAAATTCACTGAATTTTTCCACTATAGTCATTCTTTGGGTAAATTAATGAACACTTTTATTCATTATATCTGAAAAGGTTTTAAAATCTCTTCAAGGATCATAAAAACATGAGATTCTTTAGGTCACATGTACCCAGTAGTGATGTGCTGAAGATACCAGAAGCAAAACAGATCAAACCAGAAACTCAGGTCTGAGTTTTTAGAGTTCAAATGGGATTATTTTCTGCTGTTATCATCTCCATTAAACTGTGCCTTGTACAGTCCTCAGAATATAACCCATTTGACAAAAAATGCAGGGTCTTGAACTTAAATATTTCTAAATACCAACAAATGTTTTACATAGCTGGGCAAGAATTCACACTAATTTATTAATTCCCTTTCTTGTACATAAAATTAATGATTTATGAATTCCTATCAAGTACGGGAAGAAATATCAAAAGCCTCACAAGTTGACACCTTCAGTAATGGTTATATTAATGAAATATAACATAAAGATTTTTTTGAATAACAAAATCAATTTTCTTATAAGTACTTCATCGATCAAAGTGGCAAGAAAAAACTGAATATGGAAATATTTTTTTATTTTTTTTTTAATAGTATTAAGCACTCAGGATTGAGGCTGCTGGGTTTTGTTGTGCCTAAAATTATCCACAGCTACAAAAATTATTGCTCAGTCAACAAGTTCTTTTAGACGTGTGAAAATATATCTATGTTGTATTATTATGTATAATTATATACTAAAATGGGCAACTTCCAGAATGTTTTTCATTATTATTATTGAAAAAAAAATCTGAGAAATTACTGAATTTACATAATTGATTCTATTTCCTTCTCTTCCCTTTTACATTTCCTTTCCTTTCCTTTTTTTTTTAGCCTTTCCTTTCCCTTTCCTTTTCCCTTTCCCTTTCCCTTTCCCTTTCCCTTTCCCTTTCCCTTTCCCTTTCCCTTTCCTTTTCTTTTTCTATAACACTGCCTTTTGCTGAGAAATTGCAGATTTTTCCAATTTCAATAATTTATTTAGAACTAGTTGTTCATCACAAATCCTAATTGTGCTCAGCAACCGATGCTGAAGATGTTGATGACCACAGGTAATTCAGAGTGAATGAGTGTGTATTTTTACTTATGACAGAAAGCATGAGCAAAAAGGAAACTTGTTTAACTTCCAAAAGAGATAAAAGCTTTTTGGGGCTATTCAGGGTGATTACTTCTTTCACAACCTACAAAAGACCTCCAAAGGTCAATATAGACTAGTACAAACAAGGCACTGTAGATATCCTGTCTTGTCTTGTCAGGATCTTCTTTGACCTCAAGAACTCTGAAGCATTATAAAGGACTGTGGCGGTTTAACCCCAGCTGGCAACTAAGTACCTTGCAGCCACTTGCTCACAGCCCTGTCCCCAGCCAGTGGTATGGGGAGGAGAATCAGAAAAAAACATTTTTAATCAAAACTGAAAGGGAGAAGGGTTTTTCTTCATTCACTATAATTTTTAATCTTTTCTACAGCAGTTTTATCTAACAGTTTAAGCATGCAAACTAGGCCAGCTATCCTATTACAACAATCCTTTTTTTATCATACTTCATTTTGGCTTTGATAAATATAATATTGACTCACTCCTGTAAGAAAACTGTCCTTTGGAAGGCTGAAAGTGTCAGATATGATGCAGTTTTTTATGAAGATGGTAGTCCCTGATGGGCAAAGAGTGTTGTGGAATCTAGTTCTGTTCCAGGTATTCCCAAACGATCTATGCAATTCTTGTTTGAAAATTTGAAAATTCTTTTCATCTAGGACATGGAAGCTTCCCTGACTTCTCTGGGTGATGGCAGTTGACCTACAGTACTATAGTGGAAGTGCAGGGCATTCTGTTCTGACAACTGTGTAAGATCATGTGACTGCCATTTCATGAACTGCTTTATTTTTTGAATCAGTTCAGATTTTGTTGGGTTCTTTGGTTGTTTTTCTTTAGGTCATATTTTGATAAAGATACTTTTCCCATTCCTTTTGTCACTGGTGAAATAAACTGTTTCATTAAAGACACAAAATAATCATAAATCTTGACTCGGTGTCCTCTGTAGTGCTCAAGAATATCCAGAATGCTGCTGCACAATTTATTCTTTTAGCTTGCTCCCATTTTGACAGTCTTTATTTTCTCTCTGCTTTCTGATTCCTTTTCTTCTGTCACATCAAATATAAGCTAGTAGTCTTTGCTGTCTCTGAGCATGATGTCAGCCAGAAAACCCCAACGACAACAAAAAAAGCACTTGACAGTGATTATCATCCTGTCTAAGTCTACTGCTCAGCACACTGCAATATTAGGTCATCATTTCCTTTAACTCTCTATCTGTCTTCTTATATTCATCTAGTTGTCTTTCTCTCTGTACTTAACTTGAAAGCCCTTTAGAGACATTTGAAGATCAGTAAATTCCAGCTATGGGCACTACAGCAATGAAGTCAATATTTTAATATTAATCTCTAGGGTCAGATAGATAGCGTGAGACTACAAGAGAAACTTTTAGATCTAGATGGAATTATAACATTTCTAATACTGCTGATAAAGCAATACTGATTGTATAAAAACCGTGAAGAGTGTACAACCTATATAGAAATGTACATAAAAATATATCTCCTTTTTTGGACTTACATCAGCAGTAGTGTTGTAAATAAATAAATAATCCTGAAATAAAAGCACTTAAGCTTGTGCTAAACTTCATGCTAAACTTCTGGCTAAAATCATGCTTAAATCATCATATAATTAAGCATGTTCTCTGTTGCAAGCTATTTATTGACAGTGATACATTTAATTTAAGTGTATAAGAACTACATGTGACTTTGCATAGCCATGTAGCTTGAAATTTACAAATCTGTGTAGGCAAAGTTATGTTCCAAAACTTCTGAGGCTACTTTTTAATATCTTTTAGCACCTTTGTGAGTCTGGCCTCAAAGAGGAAGTGATCTTTACAAAAAAAAATAAGAAGTCTTCACATATTTGATGAAAAATGCTTGCTCATCTGAAAGTAATATTCCCTGTGTTTTGTACCTGAAACTGGATACAGCCTTTTTTCTATTTTTGGCTGCTTTGTAAGAATAATTAACATTACAAAGGAATGAACTATTCAGTCATCAAACTGTTCCTCATAGATGTTTTCATTTCATAGGCATAACAGTTCCCTTATGAAAATAATTCTTCAATGATACTTCAATTAAGTTGAATTCTGTGGCTAGGAGAACTTACATATTTATACAAGAAGACCAAATTGCAATTTAGACTTCTTCATTATTGATTATAATGTATTATCCACAGAGTTTGTTTTGTGAAACTGAAGAGCGTGCCAGTATTAATCTATTCCACTTGTTTCCATGGCTGACACAGTATCATTGTGGTTCAGAAAGTTGTGTGCTGTCTTCCTTTAATATATCTTAAAAAAATGCTTAGAGATTTGAAATAGATTTGGTATTATACACTTTCTTATCTGCCAAAAGGTCATGTACTGGTGAATATGTATTTTAATGACAATACAGATCTGACTGAGTTTATACAGAGCTGACTGAGTTTGACTTTTAATATTTGGATAGAACAAAATGCAGAGGAAAAATATTTTCATGCTAGGTATTAAAAAAAAGAAGCATAAAACATTCTTAACACCCACTGAAGACACTAAGAGAGAAGACTGCTTAACCCCATAAGAAGAACCAGCAATAATCAGCTGGATTCTCTAGTCTCAAAACTTTCTTTTTATTCCTTTCCAAGTTACTGCTCAATGAATACCTGAACTTCTTTTGGCCCTTCTTAGCCCAAATCTTCAAAAATTATTAGAATGAATTATCTACTACTTCATCAGAGTACTATAGATTAATAAAATTTTCATTTAAAAAAACCAACTACATTCTGATAAAAGGAACTGGAAAAGTCTAGATTTCAAATAATTATAAATCCATAAAAGAAGTGTTCCCTGCATTCATAGGAGGGTCAAACTTCGAGTGAATAGTTTGTAATATTTTTCTCACTGTTCTACTTTATTTCTTTTTACTACAATTTCACCCAACCTAGTATTTTCCATGTACTCCTTTCTAGTCAGTTTTTAACTTGATAGAAAAAAAATTAATTACATAACAAAACATTTGCAGTGGGCTGTATAATTCTAATAAGGAACTGCACTGGCTTCAGACACTTTCTCTTTGCTGATTATATGACTGTGCTATGTTTGTTCTGTTTACAGGAGAGTAGTAATGAAAGATAACATCAGTTACTCCCAGCTTTATTAAAAAGAATGATTTTTTTTTAAGTGGAGGAAAGTGGATTTGTCTAATTTTCACCGGGATTTGATAATCTAAAATTGCTGAGAACATTGTGATTTGTTTTTCTTTCCTGCTTCTATTAATTTCTTACTTATATTGCAAATTTACATAATCATTATTAAGATGATGAAAGTATAGTGCGTAAAGAGAGAATGCAGCTTCAGCAGAGTGCTCATGTGGGAAAAAATAAACTAAAGAGGCTACTTTATGATGAAGAAGTATCATTGTTCCACAGCCTAACACAATTGGACAGTAATAAATACATTTTAAAGATATCATACTTTTGAAAAGCATAACTGAAAAAAATCTAACTGTAAACTGTTTTGCCATATATTTACAAATCAATTTATAAATAAATTGATAAAACATCCTCCTTAGGAGAGTAAACTAAATCAGTGTAAGAGAACTGAATACAAAAAGCAGACATCAAATGAGATTTAAAAAAATAACAAATCTGCCTAGTAGTAAGTCCTCCAGAGTAATTTTAAGACAGCAGGGAGTATACCCTTTGGATTCTTTGTGGAAATGATTTCCCTTGTGTAATTTGTAAAACTGCTGCTAATTACCTGGGAAAAATTACATGACAAAACCTGGGTTAATAATCAGGACTATTAGCTTTCCTCACTTTATGCCGTTTCAGGAGTCTTGAGAATAACAAACACACCTGAAAATCAGTTTGTTCTCCCCTATTTTGTCTCAAAACATATTAAAACATATATAGATACTGTTTTTAATATCAGATGAAAATATTACTTTTGCTATATCATTGTCATTGAGAATATAGTTTAACAGACCAAATAGAAATATATAAAATTTTTCCTGATTCCAGAAGCTAAATCCAGGTGTTCAAAAATGAAATATTTAGCTTATTTTAAGAGTTGGTCAGGCTATTAAAAAAAATGAAAATGGGTAGTCTGAAGCCTTTCAAATATTAGCTAGTGAGATAAAAGGAGAAAAAAATACCTACACACATTCACATGTTCCTCCTACTCAGAAAACAGAGGTCTTCATATGTGGTCTGCTTGCAAAGATACTACACAAATGTTATACACTCAATCCTGAATGTAGCATCCAATCACAGAACCCTGAATTAAACTTTATCTTCTTTTTTACAAAGTAGATGATTAATTATGTAACAAGAAATAGAATTTATATTCTTTTACTAACTTTCTGGCTTTGTATCATTCAGATATCTTTAGCTTCTTCAAACAAATAGACTAAATTAGGCAGAAATAAGAGATGTTCATCTAGAAAGGATTGTATCATATAGGAAGGATTACTGACAAATATATTTGTCTAACACTGAAATTATTGGAATTTCAAAAAATCTCTGCTTTTTTTTTTTTTTTTAGTCTGGATGGAAAAGTGATTCATCTATAATGTGAAATTTAAAAAAAAATTGAAAATACTGATATTTGAAAAATTATTTCAATTTTATATAAGAAACATTTTTTAACTTTGAAAACTTGTATTATTTTGTGCTCGTACTTTGAGACTCAGACCTATAGAATGAACAAGCTGTAATTTTTTACATGGATTTTTTTTTATTTTGCCCTTTTTCTCATAAAGTTATGAAATCAGATAAAAGAGAAGGGAAAAAATCTAAGACTAATGCAATCTAATTATAGCAATTCTTTGTGCTTTCAAAAATTAAAAAAAAAATGTAGACACAAGAAACAAACTTAGAATACAATAAACAATAACAAACTGAAAACTCACATTTGTGATATTAAATTTGCTTTGGGGTTTGGTTTTTTTTTGGGTCATAGTACTAACTGTGAAAACTACAATTTACATTTCAAGGTTTTTACATTTATGAGGAGCAGCTCATTTTTAGTCAAGTTGTCGTGGTTTAAGCCCAGCCGACAACTTGGAACCACGCAGCCGCTCGCTCACTCCCTCCCCTCTTCCTTCCTCCCCCCGCTCCCAGAGGGATGGGGAGGAGAATCAGAGGAATGTAACTCCCACAGGTTGAGATAACAGCACTCCAGTAACTAAGGTATAATACAAACCACTGCTGCTACCAATAATAATGATAAGAGGAATAACAAGGGGAGAGGACACAAACCGCTCACCACCCGCTGACCGATACCCAGCCCGACCCGAGCAGCCATCTGGGCCTTCCGGGTAACTCCCCCCAGTTTCTATACTGGGCATGACGTGCTGTGGTATGGAATACCCCTTTGGCCAGTTTGGGTCAGGTGTCCTGCCTCTGCTTCCTCCTGGCTTCCCCTCCTCTCTGGCAGAGCATGAGACTGAGAAAGTCCTTGGTCAGAGTAAACATTACTGAGCAACAACTAAAAACATCGGTGCTATCAGCGTTGTACCCAGGTTGCAAGTCAAAAACACAGCACTGCACCAGCT
>NW_009913116.1:2238-13694 GCF_000696875.1 Nestor notabilis | reverse complement strand
GTGAAGTCATGTTGTCTGTCACCAACCACCTCGTTTTCCATGTGCCTTAGCACAGTTCCTGGAGAATCTTCTCCAAGATTTTGCCAGGCACAGAAGCAAGACTGAGCGTTCTCTAGTTTCCCAGGTCTTCCATTTTCCCCTTCTTGAAAATGGGGGTTATATTTCCCTTTTTCCAGTCATCAGGAACTTCACCTGCCTGCCACGATTTTTCAAATATGACAGACAGTGGCCGAGCAACTTCATTCGCCAGCTCCTTCAAAACCTGTGGATGGATTTCATCAGGTCCCATGGACTTGTGCATGTTCAAGTTCCTAAGATGATCTCGAACCTGATTCTTTCCTACAGTGGCCCTAAGGTCTTGATTCTCACAGTCCCTGCATCTGCCTTCCAAGGCGTGCGTGGTGTGGTCAGAGCACTTGCAATTAAGACTGAGGCAAAGAAGTCATTGAGAACCTCATCCTTCTCCAAATCCAGGGTAGCCAGTTCTCACAATAGCTTCCAGAGAGGGCCACATTGTCCCTAGTCTGTCTTTTATTTGCTACATACCTATAGAATCCTTTTCTGTCATCTTTCACATCCCTTGCCAGACTCAATTTTAACTGGGCCTTTTTCAGCAGCTTCTCATCCATCCATGGAGCCCTCTTGGCCTTCCTGCCCCACTTCCTTCTTGATAGGATGCAACGCTCCTGAGATTGGAGTAGGTCACCCTTGAATATAGCCAACATTCTTGGGTCCCTCTGCCCTCTAGGGCTTTACCCCATGAAGCCCCACTAAGCAGGTTCCTGAAGAGGCCAAAGTCTGCTCTCTTGAAGCCCAGAGCATTGAGCTTGCTGTGTGCCCTTCTCACTGTCCTGAGGATTTCGAACTCCACCATGTCGTGGTCGCTACAGCCAAGGCAGTGACCTTAGAGCAGCTCCCAGTGCCTAAAGGGGCTACAAGAAAGCTGGAGAGGGGCTTTGGACAAGGTCCTGTAGGGACAGGATGACGGGGAATGGCTTTAACCTGACAGCGGGGAGATTGAGATGAGATCTTGGGAAGAAGTTCTTCCCTGTGAGGGTGCTGAGGCCCTGGCACAGGGTGCCCAGAGAAGCTGTGGCTGCCCCATCCCTGGCAGTGGTCAAGGCCAGCTTGGACCAAGCTTGGAGGAACCTGCTCTAGTGGAAGGTGTCCCTGCCCGTGGCAGGGGGTTGAAACTTTGAAGCTTTAAGGTCCCTTCCAACCCAGACCAGTATTGACAGTGGTTTCTCTTTCCTGCTCCTCGCTTGTGCCCATTGCGGGCTGCCCTGACGGTGGACACAAGCGTGCAGGGGCTGCTGTCGATACTGCCAGTCCTCTCCGAGAAACACCATGGGACTCTACTCAATTGGGAAGGTAAAGCTATTCCTTGGTGACCACTCTGTCCCCATGAGGGACCCTGCAGTGGGGACTCTCTGTGTGCTCTGGAGTACTGGGATGCTCAGTCCTCCATGGCCTTCAAGGGACCTGCTTGGGACTTCACCAGGCATGCAGAACAGCCTGTGATCCTGCCTTCATTCTGCTAATAAAGTTAATTAGTCTCTGTGCCTTCTCCTAGCAATGCCCCATGAGACTCTCTCTGCCCTTGGCCTGGAGCTCTGCCCTGCAAAAAACACATCAGCAAAGCATGGTGTCTTTGCTACAGATTTCCTGGAGGGGACTTTGTGCTGGACATGGTGTCCTTGGGAGCAGTCTTGAGGCTGGAATGGGACGGCTAAGCACCACAGTCCAGTTCTGCAGTCTCACACAGCCTGATCTTCCCACAGTGGAGGCCCATCTGTGGTACCCCTAGATGAGGGAAATCTGGTCCCTTGTGGAGCACAGAAGGGGAATGGCACTTCTGTGGCATGGAGAAATTGAGAATCTTAATCAGATGGTCTGGGCAGCCCTGGACTGCAAGGGTTTGCCCAGGACGTGGTAACAGCCCCAGAGAAAAGGACTTTGGGGTGGCGCTGGGTTTTCTCAGGAGGGTTCTAATCCTTCTGGATAGAAGTTCTTGTTGAGGATCTTGGTGAAAAGGAGCTGGGGCTACTGTTATACCAAACCTAGTATCAGGTGGGCAGAGCAGCCTGGCTTGCAGGAGAGGCAAACCCACTGCTCCTTCCCTCAGAGGTCAACACCTCTTCTTTGTCATCTGGAAGATATGCAAAAGTCCCTTAGTCCCACTGGGTCTGGCCCTTTAAGGGGTCATACCTTTCCCTGGACCAGGGTCTTCCCTGGTGGCACCAGCTTTGCTGGGAACCTTGAGGCCATGCACTGCTCTGCACAGAAGCATTTCCCAACCTGGAGCACAAATGCTCTGGTCCTCCCACCCCAGGCTTCACCCCTCAGCCAGATAGAGGACCGGGCAGACCACTAGGCTGGGGCCACGTTTCTGTCCCACTGAGGCAACTGCTGGCACCCACAGCCTGGTACATCACAGGTACTAGTGCGTTTTAATTCCTTGCCAGCTCCAGCTCCTCCCAAGCTAGCGGCATTTTGGTAGCCAAGACTTTTGAAAGGAAGGAGACAGCAGGAGCATCTGCAGCCTGGCCACCAGCCTGGGCTCAGGGACAGGGTGCCTGCAGCTGGAGGTAGTAGCACTGTCTGAGCTTGTGAGCTTGGGCCCCTGGCTCCTTGTACCCTGTTCTTGGTGGTCTCAAGCAGCCCATATGCCCAGCCAGGGATAGGAGAGGCAAATGCTTCTGTAAAGTTCAGGGGTGCTGGGAGCATCCCCACATAGAGAGAAGGTCCTTTTGTCCACAGACACTTTCCGTAACAGACGGGCTGGTCCTTTCTGGAGCAATTGCAGGAGCTGGGACACCTGGGTCCAACCTGGGTCCTGCTTCTGTCTTGGAGCTGCGGCTCTGCTGCCCCATCCCTGGCATGGGGCTGATGCCAGCCCCCACCAGCTGTGCCAAAGAAAGCCATGGCCTGATCCTGTTGCTGTGTGGCTGTGTGACACTGCCAAGCCTCCACTGACTGCCCTTCCTGCACCTTGGCAGAGGTTCTCCTGCCCCAGTTGCTCCACACAAGCAAGCTGGAGCCTGTCGAGTCACCACAGGCAGGATCCATGTCCATCTCTCTCTGTGCTCCTCCCTTCTCCCCCATGCCATGTGCTGGATCCTGGGACATGTGCCAAGCATCCCACCACTGTTTGCAGGTGGCTTACAGCTCCCACCCTGACCATTGCCAGACCCACGAGATGGATGCAGCTGCCCTTCTGGGAACAGACAGAGATAAGGGGACTGCTGAAAAGTGGGACAAGCTCCATCAGCTTGGCTGGTGGTCTGCAGAGCTGGGACACGGGATGGTTGCCCACCTACTGTGGCAATGAGGTTTTGACTGAGTTCAGGAGGCTGATACATGTGTGAGCATCTCCCTCCATCCCACTGGGAATGGGGACATCACAGAGTGGGCAAGTCACCCAGGAAGTGGGCAACCCTGTGTGCCCCCGGTGGTGTGAGGAGGAATGGAAAGCTCTGCAGGTGAAGAACTCTGGCACTACTAGAAGCCCAGCTGTGGGGATGATAACAGATCTCAAAGGGCTGCTAGATGTTGAAGCACTGTGAGCATCATCCCTTAGGAAGCCCTTGCAGCAGTCTTTCCTTTGTACAGCAGGATAATTGCTGTGCAGAGCAAAGCAGTAGCAGGTGGGTCAATCCCATTTTTCAAGCCAACAGCAGAATGGTGCAGGATGACCCAGCTTGGACCTCTGCAACTGGGAATGACCATTGGTGAGAGCTTTGCCAGCCCAAGGGAGGTCAGCAGCTCCCCGGGAGCCTGTCCTTCAGCCCTCCAAGAAAAGGCTCATCCCAGGGAGCACATGCTGGAGCAGGGACGGTGCCTGCCATGGTAACTTGGAGGTTAGGGATGCCCAAGCACCTCAAGGTGCTCCAGGACATGTGTTCCTCAAGAAGCCTTATTAAGAGGCCAGATGGGCAGGTCTACTGCTTAAACACTTGTGAAGTGGTGTCAGCTTTTCCTTTGCAGGAGTTCCGGGTGTTTGTGCTCATGCAGCTCATTATCTCCCCATTTCCTCTCCTGCCTGATGTTTCCTGCCTCCCTCACCGCTTTCTGCTGGCTTTGCCCTTTGTGTCAGGCTTATCTCCTGGTTCTGGGCAGCATCAGACCTCAGCGTCCCCCCTGAACACCATGATGACAACACACTGCATCCCTTCACTGGGCTGCAGCACTGTGCCCAGGAGACACTTGGAATGCCAGCTCCACCCTGGGAACATGGGCAAGCTGGGACAGGCCAAGGATGATTTAGCATTCACCTGTCTTTAGCAGATGGCTTTAGCAACTCTGTTCTGAGGCTGGGGGAGAGGTGCCAGCTGGACCAGCATGTTGGTGCAGGGGGCTACTGGGCCCAGCTGCAGGGCAATCTGGACAACCCCTTGGGGACCTTTCACAGAGGGGCTGCACAAGGGCTTGGGAAAATGTCTGGGGACTTCCAGGGACCATGAGTGGGGAGGTTGTCACCCAAAGCTGCTCAAACTGCCTCTATCAGCCCCTGTGGAGTCAAAGTAGCATCTGTGGGCAAACATATATCTGCTCTGGAGAGCCCAGCAGCACTCCAGGGATTGACTTCAGTGGTGGGAAGGGCCCATATTTTCATGGTCTTCCACCAGCTGCTTTCTTTCAGACCAATAGTAACAGGCAACGACTTTTGCACCAGGAGTTGAGGTCGGGCAGGTCCATGGGTCAGGACAGGAGTGGGGAGGACATGGGAAGTCCTGGCAGGACTGGGTAGAACCAAAGCGAGACCCCTTCTGAGAGGCAATCTCACATGGCAAACAGCAGCAAGCTGAGCCCTGGTGAGAGGCAAAGCCGGCTCCAGGAGAGAAGCCAGGAGAGGAGGCTGGGAGCGGAAAAGGGCTGCTCCTGTGACACAGATGTGGCTGCGGAGGTGGAGCAGGGGGCAGGTCACAAACAGCTGGCGCACGAGGAAGTGCTGGGACACCAGCCAGTGTGGCCAGGGCAGCAGCAGCAGCACCGGTGCAGCAGACCTGCACTGGCCAGGGAAGGACCAGGAGCAGAGGCAACCAGGACTGCAGGGACCCCAACCAGGACCTGGGAATCCCCTTGGCAGGAACCTTCTTCCAGCCAAAACAGCTCTTCTTTCTGCAAGGTGAGGGCACCGTCCACAGCACAGGGGCACAGGGCAGCAGGGTGCTCACGGTGGGGACATCTTGGCCCCAGGTGACCATTCCCAGAGCCACCAGCAATGGGGTAGACTGGTGCTGGGAAAGCTGGATTGTCAGAGACCTGCAGCTCTTTGTGGGGTGCTGGGGTCCAGGGCTGCCACCAAAGTACCAGGAGTCAGGCTGGGTGCATGAGAAATGGGGCTCAGGAGGAAGCTCATCCCAGACCCTGCAGCACAAGGGCTGCCAAGGAAGACAAGTGGGGAAGGCAGATAATGTGCCAAAGCTTCCTTTGGCAGCTGCGGGGCTGGGGTTGCTCCATCGCTATCTGCCCCCTGCGGAGCCCGTTGCATCCCTTCTCCCTCTGCTCTGTTACTGTTAGCTGGGAGGAAGCAGCTCAACAAGTCCCACCTCAAGCTTTTAACCCGCTGCTGCCCATCCTGCTGCTCTCTACTCCAATCTGCCTTAGCTGGGATGGCTCCACAGCTGCCCTGGGAGAATGGCTTGGTACTGGGACCTTTCCGTAGGCTTTAACTCCCTTCTGGGGACCAGCAGCACCTCCAGAATGTCTCCCCCAAGCCAAGTTGTCTCCCATCGGTTTCCAGCACCCAGACTTGCAAAGGGTGGATGGTAGCATTGCCATGTCTCAGTGTGAAAAGGTCCTGAAGGCTTTAGGTGTTGATGATTCCCTCCTTTCTCTCTGTTCCTCCTTTTAGTTGGTGGGATCCCCTGTGGTCTGCAAAGGTGGGACCATGGAGGTGCCAGCTTTGCACAGTTTTAACCCACATACCTGAGGAAATCCATCTTGTGGAAGACGATTGCAGCATTTCACTGGCTTTGTTTGATGAGCTGGGGTTTAATCGAACCCTGGGGTCTCCAGAGGTGCTCCCGCTGCTCCTTGGGGAAGTGGAAATCAGCCAGACATCTCAGCAGAATTCTCCAGACTGTCATCTTCTCCCACATCTGAACTTTGCCAAACTGTGCCCCTGCTTCTCAGGCTGGGGCTGTCCTTCCAGGCGATGACCACCACGGGACACCTTCCTTGAGCACCAGTGTCCATGCAGGAGAACAGGTAGGTCAGCCAGCCTGCTGGTGATGCAGAGATGCTCCACATCTCCTGCAAATACACCTCATATATTGACGTGCCCATCACCTCATCACTTGCCCCAGTGCCCATGTGCACCCCCAGCATAAACCAGCAGTTCTCCTGGGCCAGCCTGCTCTATGCCCTGGGGCTCTGGCACAGCCACGCACATGGATCTTTCAAGAAAAGCCTGTTTGGGAGCAGTGCAACCTGTGCTGTCACCTGAACTCGCCACAGGAACATGGGTTCCAACCAGAGCTGGGCTTCTGCCCATGCTTGTACTCACAAAGGGGGTGATCCTGACTTGGCCATAGCATCCTGCCAGGGGTTTGGAGCAGGTCAGTCTCTCCCTGCCTTTCTCCCAGCACTGGCTAGACCTGAATTTCCAGCTCTTGCAGAACAAGTTCCCAGGAGCTGGCATCAGGAGCTGTCACGGAGCCAAGCTGCTGGCATGCCCATCCTGTACCAATAGCCTTCATGGGGGCTGCGGGGACGGTGGAGGGGGTGAAGCGCACCAGGGGAGTTGTCCCATTGGTTCCCAGCACATCGGCACCTAGATGCATCTGTGAAATGCAGTGAATGGCAAACGAACTTCAGGGATGTCCTCAGAGACCTCAGGTTCCCATCCCATCCTCTGCAGCTATGTGGTTTGTGTCCCAGCCTTTGCCAGGATGCTGAGTGACATGGCCAGGATGTCCACTCAGGTCCCACCCCTGCTTCCCTGGAGCATCCTTCCCAACTTGTTAGCTGTAGGGAGTGGACCCACTGATGGTAAGAACAAGGATTCAAGCTGATTTTGATGAGTTATCTCCCTCATGTCCCTCTCCTTAGAGCCAGGGAAGTGACGCTGGGGAGGAACTTGGCTCCTCTTCTTTGTTATTCTACGATAAAATTACCCTTTAAAGCAGAGCCAGTGCTGTCAGGGCTGCATGCCATCTGAGAACATCACTCCTTCCCAATGGCCCCAATGCACTTCTTGTTATTGTGCTCACACGGAGCCAGCCCACTCCCAGCCCTTGGAGGGGGATGCAGGTGAGCATCCAGAAAGGATCCAAAAAGGAGCCTGGAAGCTCTTTTCCCACCCTGGGAAAGTTGGAAGCAAAGGGAAAAGAACCTCTTTCTGGAGAGAGGGAGCTTTTCTGACTCTGGGAAAGAAGGAAAAGAAAGCAAGAGCTGGAGCAATTTAAGGAGCTGGATGTGGCTGGGGTACAGGGAATGTGTGTCATCCCCCCTGGAGAAGAACCAGGGGTGCTGCCAGCACTGTGGCTCAGCTGGGGACCCTCTTGTGGGGATGGACCACTGGTTGCCGCTGGGGAAATTGCTGTGCATGGGCTGGGTGGTGGCATGTGGCTGGCACCCATCTCTCCACCCTTGAAGTCCAGCACCAGCTCAGCATCCCTGGGTGATGCACAGCCAGAAAGAAGGCTGGCTTCTTCAAGCTCAGCATCTCTCCCTGGTGGTCTCAAACCCAGGGCACCCCTTCTCCTGTGAGCTGGCACCCCAGGAGACACCCTACCACCCCAAGACATGGAGACATCGAGGTTCCTTGACAGCACCATGGCCATCCTACCCATGCTAGACCCTCTGGAGGGGACTGGGGGCTTGCTTAGGGCTTGACCCCACACACATTGAGCCATGACGTGCCTGTGGGGTGGAGAGGAAGGAAGCCTACTGGAGCTGAGCCAGGGAGAGCTTCCTGGCAGCACACTCCAGCCTTTCCGTGCTGCTGCAGATGGCTTCGAGCAGGATGGGAAGCGAAGGCTGCATGAACCCTTCCCAGGCATTCCCCAGGCTGGATCCCCCTGCTCTGTGCCAGGCAGTGGGTCAGCAAACGATGCTGTTATCAGAGGGAAGCCCCGATTCATGCCAGCAGGAGAAGATGGGACTTCTACGTGTCAACAGAGCTGGCCCCACTACCAGAGCATGTGACAGACACAGGACAGACTGGCTGGATGCATGGCCTGGGGCTAGTGGCATCCACACGTTAGAGGCATATGAGAGGAGCTCCCGCCCCATCCTAAGGCTCAGGGGAGGATGTGGCAGGATCTGTTGTGGCATGTCCTCCCTCTGCTACCCCTGCTCCACCAGTGTCTTTTAGGAACCAGATTTACCCCATGTTTGCCTGTTTGGCTGTCACCGGTTTCCTCCAGGGACACACTTCCCAGCAGAGACCAATTTGGACTAGCAGCTCAGGACAGGTAGAAGAGGTACAGGATGAGGGCAAAGTTCCCGAGATGCCATCTCGTGGTGCCAGCATTGGGAGCAGAGTGCAGCTTGTGGTGTCAGGTCTCCCTGCACCTTCTTTTCCACAGGCATGGACTGAGCATGGAAGGGCCAGGCTCATAGCCTGGAATCTCACCAGGCTCCCATCCCAGGAGCAGGGATTGTTCAATAGCCTCCTCTCCTAGCTGTTCAATGTGCTCTCCAACACGTGATTTCCGCTTGGATTTATATGTGCCTTGTTGCAGGATCCGGGCTGGGAGAGCTGCAGGCCAGCAGAGAGAGGAGGTGATTACAGCCACTTCCTGTCCTTGCTTACCCTGTGCAGCCAGTTTCATTTCCTTAATCCCCAGCCCAGCATTTCCTTTGTTGTTTTCTTTGGAGGGGAGGGATCCTTAGCTGTAGGCTGGTGCTTGCTGCAGGGAGTGCTTTCACGCCCCAGACCAACACAGCTGCCCACTGGCTGCTCCTGCCTGGACCAACTCTGCTTTTGGGTGCAGCAGCTGCTGCTCATGAAAGGACAGGGACCTCACTTCGGTGGTGGCCTAGGACCACGATGGAGCAGATCACTGTACACATGGGGACGCCTGTGCTGCTCAGGGAGGACCATATCTGCATGTATTTGCAAACAGCTCTGCCAAAGCAACCCGTCTTCCAAACAGCCTTCTCTTGCATCCCCTATGGCACTGGCGTGCCTGGCCTGGGCCAGCTTTGGGGCAAGGAATGCCAGCCCCATGGCTGGTGCGGAATCCTCAGGCTGGTGATGCCATGGTCCAGCCATGCCACCTCTCTGCCATGTGTGTGCTGAGCTGGGCTGGTTGCTGGGCTTGTGTATGACCTCAGCTTTCCTGCTCTTTGTCCAGACAGACCCCAAGGGAATCTTGTGAGTCATGAATACTTGTGGAGTGATTCCTCCAGGGTGTGCTCCTCCTGCACTGAGGTGGGGATGGCTGCCTGCTTGTGGGAGGTGAGCTAATCCCAGCGGACATCCAAGCTGAGCTGGAGTTAAGGGCTGGACAGGCTGCCTGCCACAGTCCCAGGGTGGAGAAGGGAGTTTGGAGAGGGCACAGCAGGCTGGTGGCCGGAGAGCCTGGACTAGCCCATGGTGCCCTTCTGCAGCTCCTTGTCCTCCTTGTACTGCTCTGGCACTGCATCTCCTGAAATAGCAATCTGGATGTTCTGGCTTTGCTGCTAAGCCCTGTGTAGAGTGTCTGCTCGCTGGCCAGAGAGTCTGGGAGAGCTAACTGGCACCTTGTGTCACTTCATGTGGCCCCTCCAAGGACATCCTCATTTCCTTTGTTCCAGACCCACGGGCAGGCCAAGTGCTGGGATAGGCAGCTCTGCCCCATGGAGAGGGATGGGCTGGGCGAGGGCTGTGTCCCAGCCTGCTGATGCTTCAAGCTGGCCCCAAGCATGCTAGGGAAGGGTTTCCAGCAGAGCTCAAGGGCCAGACCTGCTGGCACAGCCTTTCCCTGATGCAGCCAGCTCCTGAGCACGGCTGTGCCCTGGTTATTCAGCTGGAGCCACAGCTCACATTGCTCATGCTGCACCACCCAGCTCCCTAAGCTTTTCCCAGGCTGCGTTCCCCAAAAACACGCAGCCGGAGGGATGAGGAGCCCAATGCCAGGATGCTGGATGCTCAGCTCCAGGCTCTGCTGAGCTGAGGCCCCTCAGCTGTTCCCAGGGATGACATTCGGGCTCTGAGTCTGCCCAGCAAGGCTGGAATCTCTGGCCTGCTCTTGCTGCCTTGCTCCAGCGCTGAGAAGGAATGCTGAGCACGCAGCACCACCAGGGCAACTGTGGAGCGAGGCAGGCCTGCAGCCAAGGGCTGGCCTCCTGCCCTCTGGAGAGACGTGCGAGGAAGACATGGCTCCAGGCCCAGCCTGCAGTGAGAAGAGCAATTTGGGCAGAGATCCCCAGTGCAGGGCTGTGCTGATGGCTCAGACCTTCCTCTGCATCATGGCAGGCAGCTGGCAGGGAGCAGGGAATGTGCTCTGAGTGGTGCTGTGTCATCAGACTCCAGTGAGGTGCTGGGCGATGCCAGACGGTGCTCAGATAGGGTGCCCTCACATGCCAGGGCTCCAGCCTGCACCAGCACCCAGCTTCCCAGCATGGGCAGGGACTGCCGGGAAGCCTCCTCCAGTGGCTGTGTTCCAAGAGTGTTGGTACCCATGCTGGAAGGTTAACCCCTTCCCTGGAGGACGCTCTGGGGAGCAGGCAGGCTGGGGTTGCTGCAGGGTATCAAGCCTGCCCTTGCTTTTGTTTGCAAAGCTGGCCTGTGCCCGGCAAGCTCCCAGTGACCTGGAATAGCCCATGCAGTGCACCAGCCCCAGCCTTGGCACCAGTGGTGTTTAGCTCAATGTTCCCATTCTGGCAGGGCATGCAGGCTGTGGCTGAGGGGAGGAGAGCTGCAGGCAGCCCTAGCCTCCCTGCGGTCCCCTCTCCTGAGGGCTGCACAGGGATTGAGCTGCTCCCCATCCCACCAGTGGCTGGAAATGCTGTTTTACCTTGAACAGTGGTGGCATGGCTCAGATCAGTTCCAGGCATGCCAGATCTTCACCAAAAGGGTGGTCAAACCTTGGCACAGGCTTCCTGGAGAGGTGGTTGATGGCCCAAGCCTGTCAGTATTGAAGAGGCATTGGTCAAAGCCCTTAATAACATGCTTTAACTTTTGCTCAGCCCTGAAGTGGTCAGGCACTTGGACTAGGCTAGAAGGAACCTTCCAACTGAAAATATGCTATGCTATGTCATGCCATGCCATGCCATGCTATCCTGTTCCATTCCACAGCAGCACTGTGTACAGCTCTGGTGTCCCCAGCATAAGAAGGACACGGAGCTGTTGGAGCTAGTCCAGAGGAGGCCACAAGAATGATCATTGGCTGGAGCACCTCCCACATGGAGACAGGCTGGGAAAGGTGGGGCTGTTCAGCCTGGGGAAGAGAAGGCTGCGTGGAGACCTCATAGCAGCCTTTCAGTATCTGAAGGGGGCCTACAAGGATACTGGGGAGGGA
>NW_009913116.1:371-2124 GCF_000696875.1 Nestor notabilis | reverse complement strand
CCTCATCCCTGACAGTGTTCAAGGCCAGGGCGGACGGGGCTTGGAGCAACCTGGTCTAGTGGAAGGTGTCCCTGCCCGTGGCAGGGTGTTGTAACTGGGTGAGCTCTAAGGTCTCTTCCAACCCAAACTATTCTATGATTCCATTCCATTCTAAATGCTCAGTGTCTGAAGACCCACTTTGCTGTAAGGGAGTGGGTAGGACCAGCTTGGCATCTTCAGTTGTGCTGGGTGAGTCCAGACAAGCTGTGGTGGGCACTGGGCAGCCACTCACCTGAAGGCTGGTGGCACAAGGAAGATGGAATGCACATGTGCAGAGCAGGGTGGGCAGGTGAGTGGATCTGCTTTGCAGTCCCCACAGTCACCTTGGTGTTGTGGTGGCAGGTTGGCAGTGAGCCTGCAGAGATGTGTTGGTGGGCCCAAGTGCTGACCCTTTGTATTGCTGCAAGGACTGGGTGAGGGTGACCCAAGTGGCTGTGCACCAAGAGCTTCCTTTTTGTGCCAGCTTCCCCCCTGTTTTCTCAGTGGGAGCCCTGCAGGGATGTTGGCAGAGCATCTGCATGGGACAAGGCCCAAGAGCTCAACACAGCACCTCTGCTTGGACTTTGACCATACACAACCTGCTCCATGGTGTTAGTAGAAGAGATTTCCTCTGATCATGCAGCAAGACTTGGCTGCACTCGGAGAGCTTTTGGGGGTGAGCAAAGGGGTGACACCATCCACAGGGTGTGGATGTTATCCAGCCCACCTTGATCCACACAGGATGCTGGATCAAGCGCGGCTCAGTAGTGCTGACCACACCAGGCATGAGATGGGTCATCCTAATGGGACAGGGATCATGCGGCACTGGGACCTGCAGGTTTTATGTATCCCTCTCTGCCTGTCTGTGTGGGCCTTTGGTCTGGCTTTCCCCAGTAGCCACAGGACCTGATGTCCTTTCTCCCATCTTTGCATCACTTCTTCCCTGTAACCACGCCAGGAGCTGGGACGCTCTGGTTCTCGACAGGCGTCCTTGGCAGCAGTGCTCTGCTTCTTGGCGAGGCCCCAGGAGAGCGACAGTGTTGCAATGATTTCCTCATCACTGATACTGCCCTACTCTACTGGGCTCTGAGACCTGGTGATGGTCTAATTAGTGCTTTTGCACCACAGGGCTGGCTGGAGCGCTGTGTTGTCCTGTCCTTGAGTGGAAGATGTCTCACTGGGGCTGCAAAAGCATCGGTCCTATTTAAATCTGGGTTGATTCTGTGTGATCTAGGACAGATCTGTGAGAAAGATGGGCTTGGAAGAAAGGCTGCTTCCCCACAACAGTCATGGTGCTGGGGAAGGGTGGCTCTCTCCCTCCCCTCCGCCTCCAGGGATGCTCAGAGGTGTCAGGATTTAGACCTGGTCTGGCAGAACAGGCTCTGATCCACTGATCCACAGAAGCCATGATACTCCATAAGGAAGCACTGTGTCACCACGGCATCTGTAGGGGTGGCTGCCCATCCCAGTCCCTTAGCTGGGGATACTGAAAGCACTCCTCTGCTTCTTCCCTATGGAGGCTGGAGGCTGGTGGGATGGGGAACATGGCTTGATGCCTGCGCTTTATTCTCCCAGGGTGGACTTACCACTCTGCAGAGTACTTAGCACAGCTTCTGCTTTCCACAGTCAGGGTTGGGAAGTGTGGAGGAAAGTGTGGGGCGCTGAGTACCACAGAGCTGGGAGCATGGATCCTTGGGCGCTGCTTCTGCCTCTGCCACCACACAGCCTTGGTCAT
>NW_009913116.1:0-286 GCF_000696875.1 Nestor notabilis | reverse complement strand
GTGGGGGTGGGTGGGGATGTAGGGTGGAGGTCCCCCAGCCACTACTTTCCTGGCAGGAGGGCAAGCACCATGGTCCCACCTCCCATTGCAAGGGGGATTCTCACTGGCAACGGCAAGCGATGGGGTTGGTGGACCCCTGGCGGGGTGCCGATAGAGCGCTGGGCTACGCCGGTGGGGACGGGACCCCTGCATGGCCGTGGCGGTGTCAGCAATGTCGGTATCGGCGATGTCGATGTCGGCGATAGCAGTGTCGGCCGTGTCTCCTCGGGAGGGAGGTGCTCCCGGC
>NW_009913115.1:0-41245 GCF_000696875.1 Nestor notabilis | reverse complement strand
AATATAATTTAATAAATATGTTTATATGTCCTTGTCATTTTAGTATGACATGACCATAGGAAATCAGTATCAATCTGTCATGGATGTTGCTTGTGTTAATCAATATTACTTAGGTCAGTTTCATTTCATCCTAAAATTATTAACAAATTGAGACATAGCTGTACTTGTACAGAGATGTACGTTGTATTGAAATATAGTCCCTTTTGCAAAACTGATATATAAGTTTAAAAAAAAAAAGTAGGTATTATGTCCATTGCAGGCACTTTTTTTTTGTTGTTACCATGTTAGAATTGTACAAATGGGATTACTTCAATTTGAAATCACAGCCTTGCTCAAATCCTTGTTATTTCTATTGGCATCTTAAAAGTGACATACTGTTCATCTTAACTACATGCTTCAAACCCTGAAAGGTGTTCCAAATATCATATATTCCTTTCTGTGTAGTGCATCAAGTGTGATTTGTTTTATAATCACTTTATTTTTCTCTTTTAGGCTCAGGAGCGATCAGAGAGTGGAGAAATGGCATTTATTAAACAACTTGTCAGAAAAATTCTGATAGTTATTGCTCGTCCTGCTCGCTTACTGGAATGCCTGGTAATATCATGCTCAGTATAAGTATGCTTTTCACTTGTTAGTGTAGGAAGGTTTCTGGCTTACTATTCAAGGCCCGTTACAATTGTTAAACAGTGGGATAGGGCTTCATTGTTGGTGGGGTCCTTTCTGCTTTTAATTCAAAAACATGGCATGGAACTGGCAGGCACCTCCTGCAGTTAGTTGTGTTTGGTTCCCTGCTATTGCAAATACTATGTTATAGAATCCCTTTCATCAACTGATGAAGCTCCAGTTCAAAACCAGTTGGGTTTTTCTGTTGTTTTGTTAGACTTTGCTATTCCTTGGGAAGATTGTTCTGGAATTGTAATTGCTTTGTGGCTTCCCGTTGTTGTTATTCTTCCTCCTACAAATTTCGTAATTTTGTTTCACTCGATAGGTGCCAGAGCTATAAGCAGCTTGCAGTAAGCTCTGCAGTACCTGATCTAGGGGGAACAGGCAGAAGGATTAATTCATCTGGATATAAAGATAGTTGGAGTTATGCTGGGTGCCAGAAGGAGCAGAAGAGTTAACTGATTTATGCATGAGCGTAGTGCTGTTGTCGCCAGACTGGGCTAGCTTGTGGGAGGCCATGTGGGTGTGTTTCTGTGCTGCCTGCCCGTGCTGTGGGAGCTGGGATGGCTCAGGTGTGGGAAGTTGCTCCTACGCACAGAGACAGTGTGCTTCAGTTGTTCAGTGGAACTAATAGACTCTTGCAGAACACAGTGTACTCAGGAGGATGGTACAGACACTCAAATACCATGTAAGAACCAGCCTGAGTCCCAACAGGCCTGCACACAGCCTCAGCTGACTTTGTTGAGCCGCTCTGCTTGCCAATTCCAGGATCACAGTGTTGATGCTGCATACAGCTATTTGAGGCTGGCAAGGCTTATGTGGGAGCCACTAACTGCTGCTAGACTCAAGTTATGCCTGGAAGTGTCATAAACTACATTTTCATGGCACTGAATACAAGCTAGTCTTTCCAGCCTGATTTTGGCTCTGTGCTGTGTCTCTTCGTCTGTGGCACACTTAATCCACAACCTGGCTTATTCAGCTGTGGGCATTTTGAGAGCTGCCTCTGTTTTGTTTTGGAAACACCATGTCTCAGTGATCCCAGTTGCAGTTGTTCATGATTTGCAGTTCAGAGGAATCCAAAATAAGGTACTCTGAATCAGCATGTAAGCGATGTTTAAAGGCAGGCTGTAGAGAAGAGGATGCCTTAGCATGTCCTACCTCTGCCATTGAATCCAAACTTGTGTTACTTCTTCATTCTGAACCCTAAAATGCTCATATTTAGTGTGGTCTTCCTTGCTTCATTTCCAGGGTTCACGTAACTTTCTCCACTTATTCACCCTGTTTCTTATACAGTGTCTTATTTTACTTCTATTCTGCATCCTCTATCTTCTATTCTGCATCCTCTATCTATTCTCTATCCTCTATCATTACACATCCAAAACTGCCCTTAAATACATCCTGTGGGCTGACAAGTCTTCTTCATGATACCCTTCCCTTTCATGCTTGGCTGGGTCTCTCCACCTAACCTTCTCCCCCAGCATCATCATTGCCTTTAGCTTGTTAATTCAGGTTCTCTCCCAGTGACCTATTTGCCCAATAGTTCAGTGTCCCTAAATGCTAAGTTTTATAGCTGGCTAGTCCAAATCTCCATTTACTTAATTCCCGGTTTCTGCCCCTGGGATTTTATCCTGGGCTACTTGCTGTGCCTATCATGCTTTGAGCAGAGCTGTTGTGCATCCCGTATCCCTCTTTTTGCTGGGCCTGCCAATGCAAGTGGAAGGACAGTATCACGAGGCCGAATAACTGTATCATAGTTGAGGGTTTCAGAGCAGCAATTGTAGAGAAAGCCAGCACAGCTCGCTTAGCGTTATTACTTCATACAGGATCTTTAGGAGATACAAGTGGAAATGTAACAAGACTGCATGGTGTGTTTCTGCAGAGGCAGGTTTTTGAAAATAATTTAGGGGTACTGTCACAAACCAATATGTTTCTCATGCAAAAAGGCATTAAGCGTGCTCCATAAACGTCACTGGAATCATGTTATCTTACAGAAACAATATTTTTCAGTAGCATCACCCTGGAAACTTTTGAATAATATTGGCTGTTATTTTAGAATGTCTGGCTGAAATAGATGCTAGGTATGGAAGACTTCAGCCTATTAAGAAAGTTTGTAGCATTGTAGGAAATAAATCCAGCACTTCTTTCAAGAGAAGTTTCAGATACTGTACAGTAATGCTGTGTTTTTTGATGGCGATCTTGGCTCAGGTGTTCATGGTGTGTGAATTTCTATTTTTATTCACTTGATAATCATATGAATAAATCTTTTTCAATTTCATATGTGCCAAGAGCTACTGGCAAATACTGAAAGATTTTTATCCATTTTTATGTGGAAAATGAAACACAGAGTTGCAAGTAAGGTTCAGAAATTTGTTGCTTTTAATTATTTGCATCTGTGAATGTATATATGTATGTGTGTCTATTTAGATAGATGTATACAGGCACACACATATATTCATATGATTAAAAGTATCTGTTTTGAAATTACCGTGGCTTACTAGCAAGTGGAGGAGGTGCTATATCTCTGTCACTGCAGCAGGTAAGGAGATGATGATGTTTTCCTGATGAAGGTAGACAAGTATTCTTGGCATACATCATCACATTGTTGTGTTCTTCAGTACCAGGGAGTAACATCTAAGAGAGATAGCTGGGGACAGCATGTCAGATACGAGAGAAAGGCTAAAACAGCATGTAATGCAGATTTTTGAACAGTTCAGCAGCATCCTGAGACTTTGAGCTCAATGAGAGGGTTTGAGCAGTTCATGTTCGTCGGGTTTCTTCTAAATCCTTTGGAGTAGGCTGGAGATGATGAAAATAGTTTCATGACAAATGGATTTAAGATTGTTTCCACAAGACTGAAAATTCCAAAGACTTTTTATTTCAGATGCACTGCAACTCCCACTGGTAGCCACAGTAGTTTGAATGCTTCCAAAATGAAACATGATACTTAGTTTCTCAAGCTATCTTCCAGGGTGGGACATGACATTCCCAAGTCCTGGGTAGGCTGAGGAGCTAGGACAGGAGCCTTGTGACCCAGCACGCAAGCTGCAGCCCCATGGAGTTATGGCAGGCTACGGAATGACCATCAGGGAAGCTAACTAGCTCAGCAGTCTGCCTGGCTTCCACAGATATTTTTGACAGCACTGACTTACTCCAGGAAAAAGTCCTGTTTTGTTATGTCAATGTTTCATGTCTCTGACTGGCTCTTGCTGTATTAAGCATTGTACCTGTTGTGATCTATGGCTGGCACGAACATCTCGAAGATTGCAGTGGCTGTGTGGGAGATGTTTTGGTATGAATTCCTACCTGTACATAGAGAAAGTCTGCTTTTTTTTTTAAAAAAAAAAACAACAACAAACCATTCTAGAAATTTCTTTGCTCCTTTCAATACTTTCCTATTTTTATCATCTATGAAGGAAGTAAAATAAATGCATTTCCAAGAGACTTGGGGGATAGGCAAGGTTTTGAGTTTGTGTTTTTTATTCCTCTTTGATGCTTGTCTTTTAGGCATAGTATAAATGATAGTTGTAATATAGTTGGTTCCCAAAGGAGAGTGTATAATTTCTAGATTTGAAACAATTGGATCAGTGAAGTTCAGAGGTTATTTTCAGCAACTTATAATTTTGGCTTTGTTCTAAAGTTAGTGATTTATTTAATTTTTCCACAAAACATAGCACATATGTATTGATTAAAAATGCTTGAAAATTTCATTTAGAATTTCATTTAGAATCAAAGGGGAGCGCAATATATTTACATAATTTTAGTAGTGGATTTTTACATGCAGGCGGCTGTAGGGAGATAATCTTCTGTATGTGAAATCTTATTGCTGCTGGTTATAGGGCATTTCGCTCTACGTATTATAGGAAGTTTTGAGGGCAGTGAACTTATTATTCTTACAAGCTAGTGCTCTAAAACAGTGGCATGAAATTTCTTGGTGTGTCACATTGTATAGGAATTAGAGTAATAGACTACTCTATCAACAGAGTAATAAAATAAAGAGATATTGTTTTCAGTAAGGGAAATGACAAATATTTGCAATAGAAGAAGCAAAGGAAGTTTTATGTTGGACTTCAAGACTTCCATTTCTACAGAGAGAATGATGGTGATGATTTTTTTCCTAGGAATTTGATCCCGAAGAGTTTTACTATCTTTTGGAAGCAGCTGAAGGCCATGCTAAAGAGGGACAAGGCATTAAAACAGACATCCCTCGATACATTATTAGCCAGCTGGGCTTAAATAAAGATCCTCTGGAAGGTAAGTGCATCTCCTGGTCCAGCTATAGGTACCTAGATTCTTCCTTCTCAATGTGTTTAATCATTCTGATAATCTCTGTACTTGAAAAGGGTTAAAGTAAAAATGGTAGCAGAACGAGCATTTGCTGACCCTCACAGTACCCTCACTAGCTCAAAGGCATTAAAATGGCTATCTGAGATTTTTCTATTGTGAGCATCTTTCACAAACACACTGTGTCAGTGATACTTGTCATCTTCTTCCAGCCTGGCAATGCAACTTTCTTTCTTCAGCTCTAGCTGAGATTTACTGGTATAACTTGATGGTGACTGTGAACCAACCATAGGTATAAACAAAACCTGGACTGAGCTGTTATATGTCCTTCAGTGCCGCCAGGCTTCCACATCTTAGAGTCCCTGAGAAGAATATCTCCCATTCCTATTAAAACTGCAAATACTAATTTTTCCGGGTAATTTATGTGTCCATGTTGAGGATTTTTGTAGGGAGAATTCGGGTTCCAATTGAAGGTATTGCAACTGCAGAATTTCTGTTTGCAGAAATTTCTGTTTGTCTTTTAAGGACAGCATGGGGAAAACTGGGGAAAACTAAAATTACTTCTGTCTCCTAACCAGACCATCATCTTTTTCATCCTGAGACCACGTTCTATCACGGGTGACAGATGGAAATTGGTTCATTGTGTTCAGTGCTAGTCCTACAATTGGAAGAAATCGGTAGAAATGCCATCATAGAAAATGAGTCTAGCTCATGCTGGTTAGCTTATCTTATCTTCTGTGTTATGACCCAGGATGTGGATGATCTCTAGGCAATCACTTGATAACACAACAGCAAAATGCCACAATTAATTTTTTTATTTTTTATTTTAAACCAGTTTTCATGATGCAAGATCACATTTCCTTAAAGGATCAGTGTATTGTGTGTTAAAAGAAAACTCTTCTTTGTTCAACTTCAACAGCTTGTGAAGTTCAGCATTGCTAGATGTTGTCAGGAATTTTGTTAGATCTAATTCAATTAGATTGGATACTGTTATAGATTATATTCCAGTTACGCTAACAGATAAGACAGTCAAACCTATTATTATTTTGCTTCCTGCCTTCACAGAAGAAATTCCTCATCCAAATCTAGTATTATTTTTATCTGAGATAGAGATTAAAGCAGGTCTGACTGTTTTTGCTTGGATTCAGAGTGCAGCAAAGAAGCCAGGCGAATTGGGAAAATACACGTATGTATTATTTTCCATGTGGTACTGGAAGAGATTGAGAAATAGCTCAGTTTTCTGCAAGATAAAGAGGTGCCTTCTGGATTTGGAGGGCTAGATTTGGCCTAGACTTCGCAATTCATAAATTCTTCATCGATTAAGTATACAAGGTTTAATTTGGAATGTTTGTTGAGGTTTTAGTATAATTGACCCTGGTTGCCACTTGGACCTGCTCGTGCTAATTAATTTTTTGTGAC
Source organism: Nestor notabilis (assembly GCF_000696875.1). Lineage (NCBI taxonomy): Eukaryota > Metazoa > Chordata > Aves > Psittaciformes > Psittacidae > Nestor > Nestor notabilis. The sequence goes on along the minus strand of NW_009913115.1, from coordinate 34,882 downwards.
CTCTAAGTGTTTCTCTGCTTAAATTAAGAATTGGACACTACCTAAGTTTAATAATACCTTTGAACTTTTTAAAACAGTTTATTGTAAAAGAGGTCCAGTGATGCATGCTTTATACAAATAAGGGATACTGTTTTCTCAGACTAAGTGCTTATTTTATGTGAGAGTACTTCATCTAGGACACATAATTACAGTTCATAAATTGAATATTAATGTAAAACAAACTTCGAAGCATTCAAGGATAGTTGAAATGTGGTGTTTGGGTTTGGTTTTTTTAAAGGAGGAAAAAGTGGGCTGTGTAGTTTGTCACTAAATACTAAAGGGGTGTATGATGTATGGATTACTGATCTTTGGTTCAGTTGGAGAGTTGGGTGGTTGAATTATTTAGTGTATCGTTTTATATGTTAATGTGTGTATAGATTTGTAATCAAATAATTCAGGCCATGTGATTCATACTAATGCTTTCCTGCCTCCTTAAAAAAAGTGATGCTTATAAATAGCATAAATCACTGTACAATGACTTCTTACATTATCTAAGTTTTAACAGTTCAGAAAGATTTTTTTCTTTAAACTATTAATTATTATGAAAAATACTACATTAAGATCATCCTCCTGAGAGATATTTAAATTCTTTCTATGCAAAAATAGAAAATTTTAAAATAGCAGAACCAAATATTTCAAAACAAAGAAAACCCACCTCAGTTACACCAATTATCCTGAAACATAGAATTGTGTTTTCAAGTAATCTGTTAAATTATGTCTGCAATGTTTATAAATGTTCACGTATTTTACTTCCTCTGCAGAGAAGAGCAACCTACTTTTTTATACCTTTCTATACTTACCTCCTTTGTTCGCTGCTAAAGCTATGGTGTCCTTTCTTTGAGTGAAATGATGCATGTATTACTTGGAGATAATGCTAGACAAATTTATACTGAACTGAAAGCAATACCAGAGCAGATTCATCACTTAGCAGAGACTGGTGGCTGCATTTTTGAAGAGTTCCCCAGGGAGAAATCTTTCCCCATGGTTTTTAAATTACCATCTTTACCTTTTTGAATCATGAGTCTTCAGAAATGGTTTAAATCAATGAAAGAAAAAGGGCAGATGTTTAATGGTATTTAGATGAGTTTTAAATATCTCTTCAGGCATTGCAAAATGGTTCCGTAGCTCCCCATTTCAAAAGCTGATGCCTGGTTCTGTTCCATTATTACCTACTGCTTGCAAATAATATGTATTCCTCAGATAATGGTAATTCTGCAAAAGTTCTGTTTAAAAATGGCTGATTTTAATTCTCTATTTATGAAAATAATTTCAGTTGAGAAGGCTGTCAGAGTATATTATTCTAGCTTGCTTGGTACTCACCCGTACAATAAAGGTTTCGTCAGCACTTCTGATATAAAAACACCGCATTCACAAAACTGTGACTTTTGCCAGGGAAATCCACTCCAGTTTCAAGTTCGATCTGTCATTTTAGCTTAGGCACTTCCTCTCTCTCTCTTTTTTTTTTTGTTTGTTTGTTTGTGGTTTTTTTAAAGATTTATTTGTTCTCAGTGGAGATACTTCTATTGACTTCATATTCAGAATTTTTTAAATCTTTTTAGCTTCTCTAACAGATTAAAGATCTGTTTGGGTTTTGAAGTGACATTTTAATTACTTCTGATTCTTATACTTTACACGTGTTGTGTTTTGGTTAGTGATTCCAAATCAGAGTTACTTCTTAAATCTTTAGCTGTTCCAACAGACAATTGTGTGATTAATTTGCTTTTAATGATTACGGTGAGTGTTGGGCAGAATGTCACTTGTAATAGTCACTTATTATTATATAGAAAAATCCAGTTTAACTATTCTGCGTGAATATTCAATTATTTTTCATATTCATAAATTCAGTTAACAGTCCTGAGATAAAAACGCACCTCACGGATTTCAGGTGGTCGTATCTCTGATCCCCAGCACATAATTACAATAATATATGCAACTTTGAGTATGTGGAGTATATAATTAACTACATGTAAGATTAAAGTAATGCTAAGCTTCCCAGGGTCTTTTAGCTACCAGCTGTCCTGTTTAGCATTTATTACTGAGATGAATTCTTAGTTACTGTCTCCTGAAGAACAGAAAAGGCTTAAGAGCTCTGCAGCATAAGCATAGGTTGACTCTGACAGGGACAACCAGGTCAAGTTATAGAGTCAAAAAATCTGTTTCCCAGAGAAGTCATCTCTGTTAGTGACCCCATAAATGATAAGCTTCTAAGAAAATGGCTTTTATCTTATTGTGTTAAGCATATTAGCATTTATGTGTAGAGGATGCAAACGATATGAGTCCATCTCTGTCTAAACTAGAAGAATTTTGTTCTTAACTGTGAAAGAGCCCAACAAGGATGCAGCATACTATTAATCCCTCAGGGGCTGAGATCTCTGGGAGTTTTAACAGATTACTGCTGTCTTGCCCTTAATGCTCAGATCACACGTAGATCTCAGAATTCCCACCCCTCAGCAATGGTAACAGTACTGCTCTTCATCACTTTATGGCTGTTAAGATTTTTCAGTGGAAGATTATGTAGGCATTGAATAGCATGTCTTCATTTTCTGGCTGGGATAATTTTGTACATGCTTGGAGATGCCCTTAAAGTTACTTGCAAGTACTACAGATAGGACAGAATGTTCATTAGGTATTCCAGAAAAGAGTCACTTTTCAGGTTTTCTGTGCTTAAAATGAAGTTTCTAATCTTTGTTTCCAGAAATAGCTCAGCTAGCTAACTGTGACAGTGGGACAGCAGAAAATCTGGAAGGGGATGAATCAATAAATGTAAGTTTTCATGTTATGTTGCTGATTTTACTGAATCTGAGCAAGGAAAAATAGATGTGTTGTGTTCCCTCTGGTTTTATTTTCTCCTGGTATGTGTAAAGAGATTGAATAGAACAGTGGTTAATCCTCAGACTAATGCCATGGTGCTCAGTAGACAGGAGGCTCACAAAAACCAGTAGCACAAAACTTCCTGTTTTTCTAGATGTTGCAGTATCTTTAGCTTCCACAAAGTTAGTGTTTACCATGTGGCAATTGTTTTACCACAAAATTCATCACTGTTTTCTTTATTTCTGTTTAATTAATGTATTGATTTTTCTTTCATAAGGGCTTTTAAACCATTTCATAGAAAATAAATTTTTTTAAACAGATTTTAAAACAGCTAATGATCAAACTGAGAGACTGAACAGTTCCAGTGAAGACACAAGGAAGAAATGAGCAATATAGCAAATAGTCTGGATTCAGAAAGTTAGCTTGCAATCTGAAAGATGGTGCATTGTTCTTCTGAATCTATGTTAAAAGATTCTTGTCTACCATAGTGGGTATCTTACAGTAATATTTTGTCAGATGCTTGTTTAGGTTGGCAAAAGAAAAACAAGTTGGAGGAGGTTGTTGGTCTGAACATTGTGGGATTAAATGCTCTCAGTTGAAATTCTTATTTTTAAAAGTTGCTTCTTATACCTTGGATTTCAGTCAACAGTAGATAGAGTCCTGACAACTTAGCATCAACTCTCAGTGCAAGTGGATAGAAAAGGCAAGTACAATTTTGAGGAATGCGTAGTTATTCAGTGGTACTTTACAGATGCTTACAAATATTAGAGTTTAAAACCCAGGCATGGGGTATCTGTTATAATAGTTCTCTTATGCTACAGAAAAGACATCATCCTCTAGTACATGTCGTATTACCTTGAGATAATTTCTGACTTTCTAGCAAATGCCATCTATAAAGGCTTCCAGAGTTGTGACATGAAGGGCGTTTCTTATTCTGTTCATCTGTATTAGACCTAAGCAGTATTTGGTGGAAGGATACTGACAGTTTGGAGAAATAACAACTAGGAGATTTAAATGAAGTGCTGAAGTGCTTAGGAGAATTTAAAGTGCAAACTGGCTTAGCAATAGCTAAGAAATTGCAATTGTGAAGCTTCTTGTGTTGTGCAAATGTTGAAAAAAATACAGAAAGGTTAATGCAGTGTAACAAAGCAATGTAAAGAAGTCAGTAAAGAAAAATATAGGGTGAGTATTTGGGAATACTTTCCTTAAAGTGTAGCTGTGGAATAAACACACATGGGAAGTGACAGGAAGCATAACTTTAAAGTACAGGACCATTTAAAATAATCATAAATACACAGTTAGGAAGAATCCTGTACTGGCAGGCAAGTGGGCTGAACAATTTAATAAATTATCTCTGTTCCTGTGTAATTTATTATATTAACATATTCACTAATCTTCTTGCACTGAATCTTCTTCAGCAAGAGTTTAATTAAAAATGTTCCAACCAGCTCTGTTTTCAACCTTTATTGCCAAACTGCCTGGATAGGGATCGTAGAACTTCTTGGAGATTTGGAAAACATTTTGAAAAGGATCTTGTGGGTTTTGGAAGACCGTATATGGAGTCCATGCCCTCATCACCCCCCCTCCACCTGAATTCTAATTCACACATCTTCAAGACTAATTAAAAACTAAAGCTAGAAAAAAGGTTGTGCGGCACTCAGGACAATGCCATTTTGAAAATTTTCTGGCATGCAAATGGGTGAAAGTGACCTCCATAATGATAGAACTGATGCATTTTTATTCTCTATATTTTTCTCTTTCATTTTATGTCTCTTTTCACAGTCTATCCTAACATTAGTTAGAAATGTGCAGAGGTTTATTTGAGTGAATGAGAACTCATCTACGTTTTGTTACTACCAGGCTGTAATACCATGGTCAGGTTTACTAAAACGAGAAGGCAATGGACAACAAGTGCCTGGTAGGATTCACCTAAGTCTGTAACTCTGGACTCTGCCTAACTGGACAGAACTTTCAGGTGGTTCATCAGGGTATGACAGCCTGGTGATAGGTTAAGGGTTTTTTTTGGTTGATTTTTAGGTTTCCTTGATCTTGAAAAAAGTACTGTATTAACTTTGTTCTTTCTCCTCTTTTACTTTGAAGAGCTCTAATACCTCACTGAAGCTGCAGAGAAAGCCTCGGGAAAGTGATTTTGAAACAATTAAACTGATTAGTAATGGAGCTTATGGGTGAGTAATTCACGAGTGCAACAGCTCTTTAACATTTTGTATTTTCTTAACTTCCCATTACTGCTTATTGCAGAGATGTTTATGTGAGGGAGTTTGTTTGCACTGCTTGATTTTTTTCATTCTGTTTTCTGGTTTTATTGCTAATACTTGAAGTTCACAAGAAAAACTTTCTGAAAAGCTTGCTAGGCAATAATGACTTACTGTGCGCTGCAGTAAATTAAAATACTGAGTATCACGTCACAAAGATTTTTCAGAAGTATGTATTGTGTAATGCCAAAGATGAAATATGAATAAATCAAAAGGCAGATTTAAAGCCACCTTTACAATAGTGGAAACAGTCTGTGTTTATGCAGATGTGAAAGACAATAAAACTGCATCTGTAGGGAGACAGATTGTTAAAAATGACTGCTTAGTTGACCTAAACATACTGGTGAAGTAGAAGCAAATTTCCTTAAGTAGGGCAACACTGTTTTATTGCTTTTCTGCAGACACTCTTTCATCTTCAAATTTTAACCCATTAGCTTTCAAGGAATTGCTGTTACTTGGTTAGTTTTGGGTACTTGGAAGGTACATAGCTTACTGACCAGTGGTATGCGAGTCGTTTGGAGATATCCTAGAAGACCAACAGAAAGTATGTTAGCCTGGACTTCAAATGAACACCAAATGTTTTCTGGAAGTACCATGGAGGGATTGTGTCTCTCAGCAGGCAGAAATCTGTCTTTAGTCACCTTTTCTGATCACATACTAGTAGACCTCTGATTGGCTCCTACTCTGAAATGAAACGTATCAGGACAGAAGCTCTTGGTCTATGTAACCTGTTTGCAGAACCGGGAGGGATGTATTCATTCAGAAAAGAGAGGCTTCTGACCTGAGGTGAGGAGCCCATTGCCAAATGAGACCATGTCACAGCCTGGCAGTGGAGAGGGCTGTGCTATTCTCCAGCACAGAACTCATTAGATTGGTTCTTCTCTGCGCTACCTCTGCTTGAGGTAGGAAGCAGCAGCAACCTGAGTCAGACGAAGCACTCTTTGAGGGCACCATGAACATAGAAGAGAAAGCACTTGCAGTCTACCAGTCAAATTTTGCTGGTTTAATGGCCTGAGGCTGATGAGCACAGTAGCGTTTTCTGATCACACGTAGTTAAAGGTAACCTTGAGCGGTGGGACAGGAGGCATTTGGTTCTGCCTGGTACTGTGGGTCGTGATAGCACTTGTGGAGACTATTATTTGTGTCCAGGCCTGCTTACATAGCTCAGCAGAAAGCCTGAAGGGAATAGCATAATTTGCATTAAAGTTATGTAAATACCCAAATAAAAATTCTCACTGGTCAACTTGCACAATTAATTTTCTCAGAATTTCTCCCCAGGCAAACCCATTACTTACTGTGTGCCTGTTTCTCCCAACTACCCCAGGACTTCAAAAGCCTGTCTTCCAGCAGTTAGCAGTAGCTGCTGCTCCCCTCCCTGCATGCACCCCTTTCTCCTTCATTTGGCAGATCCTTAGTCTCCTCCATTCTTCCTTTCATCTCCTACCCAATTTCTTCTTTGTCTTACTGAAGGAGCATAAGAAGAATGGTGTGGAATGGGTCCCCATCAGACAAAAGGGTGTCCAAGTCACTACACCTGCCCAGCTTCCCAGCAGTCTAGAATGCTGAGGGAGCAGCTGCAGAAGGGCATGCTGCAGCCAGCAGTTTGAGGCTAGGCTCTAAAGTCAGACGTTTGGTAGGCCTGTGGCTCATGCTCCATTGGTGTTACAAACGCAAGGAGCCTTGATGAACCACTAAATACAGACTGGAGACAACTGTCCATTTGAAACTGGAGACGAACGGTCTAAAAAGCTGGAAAAGAAGGGATGAAAAGCCATGGCTTTCTATGGCACACATGATGTAGGCATGTAGAATTATTTTTTCGCATGTTTGTGGAAGGGAAAATCAATACTTCTGAAACACCTTTTTAATGCAAATAATATGCTAAATTAGCAATATAAGTGTTATAAAAATTGGATGAGACGCTGATAGTTTTGTGAGGAAACGGAGAGCTCAGAAGAGGGTGAGTATCTTGGAATGAATCTGAATTCTGCATGAATCATTATTCTCTTTAGCAAGTGTTGAAACAGGGGGAGGCTGGCAGGTTGTACTGTGGTATAAGAAGTTGAAACTGAAAATCTCATCAGTTTAGTAGGGTGCCATTACTTCCATCCTTAAGCAAACAATAACAAAGTAGATTTTGTTGGCTTGGATTTTTGTTTTAAATGGTTACTTCTTAAAAGTCAAGAACAAGAAACAAAACAAAGGTACAGCCCCTTACTAATTAATGTAGAGGGAAAGGAACACAGTGAACTGCGAGACAATAAGATTCTGAAAGTACTCACTTTTAAAACTGATTTTAGCACCTAGTCACCACCACCCAACTACTGTAAGTTGAGTGGGTTTGTGCTCCTAAATTCTCTGGACTATCACTTCTTCAAAACTATCTGTGTGCTTGAAGATCTCCACTGTGGAATGTCAGGTAAGTGGGACCGTAATATCGACAGACCATTTTTTGATCTTTATTACGTGTTCTTTCTGTTAGCATCAGTAGGATTGGTGGTTAATCTACTTAAAAGTTATGGTCAAGTTTAAAGAGGAACACATCACGATAACCTAAATGCTCTTTAACTCATCTACAAAATGGGGAGTAATAAAACAATAATACCTGTTCCATCTGTGAATACAAAGCCATCAACTGCCCCATAGGCATTTATTGCAGTTTATTTATAAGCAGCTGAAATAAAAGTTACTGTTGTTAGCTACAAGGATTATTTCTTTTCCCCCTGCATCCATGTTTTTCCAGGCCATTAATTTTTTGAAATAACCTAAATATGTGTGAATTCTGTCTGTGTTTCATTGATTTATTCTCAAAAATATGTCAGTGGGCATATTCTGTGCACTGACTTATTAAAGATTCAGTATGCTATTGTAATAGTTTATGTATTTTGAGGCTATAATGGAGGGTTTCATTCTGAACAAATTAAAAAAAAAAAAAGCCAACATTCTGCTGTCTTTGATTTTGCTGTGGTGTTTTTGCCTTCATTAGTGAAATGGAAAGCTTTGACTGCTTGACAGGGTAATTGCTGGGCTTGGCATGGTGTAGCAGAGATTTGTCAGATGTGTTAAACTCAATGAGTTTAAATATAAACTATTGGTTTTGTGAAGGTTTGAGTAAATATCTTAGCAGTTCTGTGCTTTTAATTGATTGGGTAAACTCATTTGTAGTGCAGTTAAATGACTGTATAGTAGATGAGGTGTATCAGGCTATTGGGAATGGCTACGAATATACAAGAAGTTAAACAAGCTGTGAATCAGTAAACATGTAGGATGCTGGCCAAGTCATTAATGATTTCACAAGCTGTCTATCTGACTTCTTTCAGCCAGCCAAAAACTTTTCCTACTTTCCAAATTTAATTTTTTTACTGCAAACACAGCAACATTTTTTCCATATTGCAGCTTTCAAGAGGTAGCAGGCAGTAGTAGTCCATCTATTCAAGTTGGCATCAGCCTGGTTCCTTGGACTAGCTCAACAAAATAAAGATTACATTTGATTTCAGGGAAGCGAGTGATGTTAGTTCAGTTGCTCTTCATTAATGTATCACTGCATCTGCTTAAAGCATGTACATGATACTTCTTTTGTGCCTGCCTGGAATCCTTTTACTTCTACAAAGATGGTAATGTCGATATATATGTGACATACTGGCCAATGGTGTTGCTTGATAAACCTAAAAACTTGAGGTCATGTTGGCTTGAGCAGCTGCTGCCCATAACCTATGAGTACTCATTCTTGTCCCTTCTCCATTCAAGTGACTGTACTTGCTCATGTGTAGTTGCATTGAGAATGGGAGTAGAAAAACTACCCAGCTGCAGAATAACACTCTGTCAATCAGGCTGATTCATCAGCAGCCTGGCAGACACCAGTTCAGAACTGGAAGGGGTCAAGGGGAAGTCCGGTTCACTTATGTAGCACCAACTCTCAATGGACTACAGGTCTGATGAGCTGTATTACTTTCCTTCTTTCCTGTCTATCCCTGTGGGTGACAGGTCTGTGCAGGTAAGTGGCTTCGATTCCTAGGAGCTCGTAGCTTTGAAGAGTAGCTTAAAAAGTAGAGTCTGATGAAATTTGAACTCGTGTACTGTACTGCCCTCAAGTGAACTTCCCTTTCCAGTAGCACACAGGCAAAGTGCCTTATCTTTCCTTTGTCATTAATAATGTGTGAGGATCTACAACTGACTCCTAGTGCAATCCTGTTTGGTGGCAGAGAAGGTTGTTACTATTGAAAGTCTTGAATTCTGTCCTTCCTGAGTGGGAAGCATGCTACAAACTGGTAAAGAGCTCAGTTTCTCAAGTGTTTCTTTTACAAGTATGGAACAGTTTACCCATAGGAACAGCAGCTTCATCACTTTGCATCTGTGTTTACTAGTTGCCATAAGATAGAAGGGGCTGCTATTAGGTATGGAGAGGTGGTTTTATTAGTCAAAATTTGTAACATAATGCCCAAGGAAGTTATGAATGCTCCATCCCTGGAAGTATTCAAGGCCAGGTTGGATGGAGTCTTGGGTGACATGGTTTAGTGCGATGTGTCCCAGCCCATGGCAGGGGGGCTGGTACAAGTTGTGAGAGAAGGATCACAGCTGTCGTGCTCTGTTCTTCAGATGGCCAGTTTCTCATTTGCTTGTAGGCAGACTAAGGTAAGTCTGAAATATTGCTGAGAGGAGGCTGTGCACGTTGTCCCGGGGCTTGGAAGACCCACACCGCACTGGATGCTCATGTTAGGAGTGCTGTAGTGCTTTATGCCTCATTTCACCCTGTCCCCAGATAAATCCTACCTGGTCATGGGCATCACCTAGCTAGGAGGTGGTGCAGTGCTGCTTGTAAATTGTCATCTTAAATAACTCTCCATTAACTTTACCACATTGCCGTATCATGAATCACACCCTCACAAGTGGCTCCTCTTCACTAGAGGCAACTTTGGACTTTGTTCCAGGGTAGTACAGAGGGTAGAAGTCTGTCCTTTTCACAGCCAAGGAAATTGGCTGTGAAAATGAAAGACCGCTTCTAGTGAGCAGCTGTAACTTTTAAGCAGTAAGTACAGTACCTGTGTTTCCACAAGGAGTTCAAGGTCCTTTGATAAATTAGAGAATCAGGTCAAAGCAAGCAGCACAGCTACGTTAGCCTCAAGCACTGAATGTAGACTAGACTGTAAAATGGCTCTAGAAGATGAAGTTACTGAAGTGCTGTAAACTAGGCCTGGAGCCTGTAAGTGATTCAGAATAAAAAAAAAAGGACTCTTGGTTGTAAGATTGGAGAGATAGCTTGCATAATATTTAAGTTTGAGCAATTCAGCAACCTAGTTAAATTTCTTAACATTCATTTTGGTCATCTTAACGCACATGTGCAATGTTTTATATTTGTGCCTAGCTAAAGGTATTTTAGTGATACTTTTTAAAGCTAAGATTTATGTTGGAAGTAGACTAAGGGACTAAAGTAAAGTTTGAATAATGCCAATGATTTTTGTTACTTTTCTTGAAAAGGAAACTTTATTGCTATGTTGAAGCACAGCATCAATAAAATACAGAGCACTTGTGTACCTGTTGACATCCATATAGTGAATTCAGAGGATGTTTTGGAAATCTCTTGGGCCCATGTTATGAAAACAGAAAAGGGGGAGATAGTAAAGACAACGCCAGTCTGTGGCTTTGCAGGCAGACAGGGCATACCACTGGCATTGAATGGATTGACACAACAATTGGATGGTCTGGATGTTCTTAATACATTGCTTTTGTGTTAACCGATCCTCAGATTTACAATTGCTTCTATAATATACTGAAAATCATAAGAAGCATTTAATGGCCAAGGCCAAGAAACCAGGAATGAGGTGGTGTTCTCTTTCTTAAAAGTACATATAAAACAAAGATGAACTTCTGTCTAGTGCTCCAGTTGTAGTATTATGAAAAATAGAGACATGTAGGATAGTGGGCCTGTGTGGGGCAGAAAGCAAGGCTCACATTCAATGCAGGATTATGAGAACGAATCGAGACAGCTTCAGGTAGAGTGAACAGAAACTAGAAGGCTGTCAAAATCTACATGGTAAGTTGTTATGCAATAACAGAGGCATACGAGTGGCAAATCAGAATTCAGAATTACCCAAGACAAAGTTGTTAAGTGCTAGAACTACTGTGACTGTTGCCATCATTCTACCTCTTAAGTTCATTGTGTCTCAGCAGATGTGTGCTTTACTCCAACCTTTCCACTTAGATTAAGTTGAAGTTGCACTTACGTGCGGGAACATGTAAGATTTCTGTTGTTTTTTGTTTTTTTCTTTTTTTAAAGTCCAGGCAGTTTATACATCTTTATTTAACTGTTTGGGAATATTTCACTTTCTATTGATCATTTTACTTACAACTTTAAAACGGTGGGAGCTGAGGACACCCCAGTGTCAGAGGCAGTCTCGGGCACAGTTGTTGCAACGTGCTTAGTTTAGTGTACTGAATAACATGCTGCTGGCTAAGGCATAGTTTTCTTTGTAAAGCATAAATGCTGTTTGCTGCAGTTTCTATGATCAGAGGATGTGAATAAGTGTTGTTCAACATTTTTGTATGTCAAGGATCATTTAAAAGCACATAGTATCACATAAACAGTGTATGTCTCTGGAAATGTGAGAGGGACAATTGTGTTGCAGTTGTCTCGTGGGTCTGGTAAACTTGAATTAAACAGGGGTTTTTTTTCTGAGGAATTCTAGATAACTGAATCCCAGTGGAAAGTAACACAGTTACCTGCCTGTGACTGTACAACTGGAGGATGGGATTTAGAGAGCTGGTGAAACATAGCCAGCATGTCCCTGGTAGTTACTGGTCTAGATAGTATTTAGAACTTGCTGGTTCTTCATCTTTAAATATGCTAGTAATGATCCTGTAGATCCACACAATCTGCAGAGATTTATTAAGATGTTATAGTAATTTGTAATGGTTAATATCTGTCTCTCAGGAGTTCATCTGGGCACACTGTCCAAATTAAAAGCTCTGAGAAAGATCTGCATGCCAAGCCCTCAGGCAGGCCTCAGTTTTTTCATGTAACCTTTGTTTTTTTGGTTTTTCTTTTTTTTTTTTTTTTTAAGAATTACAGCTTCAGGCATCTGAAGGGTTCACTTTCTACATGCCAGGAGAGCACAAGGGGACCGAAATAGGGAAAAGCAGAGATGAAATTACACAGGAGTAAGAAGCTAAAACTGACTAACAGGAGATAACAAAATGAGAGAGAGGAAAACAAGAATGTAAGGGAGAGAAAAGCAAAGGAAAAGTTGTAATGAAGGGGTGGATAGATAAGTGAGCATGAGGGGAGGGGTAGGAAGAGGTACAGGAGGACAAAAGGCATGAAGCCAGCAGGGAGGAGTACTGGAGCTGAATTACTCAGTCGGTTATTCCAGCTTGGGAGGGGCAGAAGAGAGAGAGACTTCGTAGGAGTCACAAAGGGTGGGGTTTGTCTTGAGTTTTGCCCAAGGTGGTTTTCCCCTACTTTCATAATGGTGTAATATCTTTTGCGTGCCCTGTGCACAGACAAAAACAAGGGATTAATGAAAACTTTCGGAAACAGTAAGAGAAACTTTATTTTATAGAAAAAGCTTTTGTCTGCAAAGCAACACAGAAACATGTTGACACTTTCAGTGCTTGTAACTTGGTAGCTGTGGGAAGGTCTTCACAGAAATAATAAGGCAAGAATTGCTTTTTCTGTTTAAATAAATAATTGTATGCTGATAATTGGACCTCATGGGGACAACAAACTGAATTTAAAACCAACCTAATTGAGTCCCATTCCCCGTCTCCCCTCCTTCCCCCCCATTTTCTCCTTGTAGTCTTTTCTTTCTGTAAACACTGCTATAGTAATTATATACTGGACATGCTGTAAGCATTAAATGCTACAAAGTAGTTTTCAAGTAAGGCAAACATTTTCATGATTTGCCTCAAGGGATTTTGAGAAATGCAGCAGTAACATCCTGTGTTAGTGTTCCGTGGCAGGATGATTCTTTGAGCCTTGAAAGAAAGGAGGCTTGTACATGCGAGGTTTTCTTTCAGTTGGCTTCCCTGCCTTGACCTTATCTAACCAAGCTTACAGGAAACTCAGTACCCAGTACACCCACCAGTGGAAATTCTGCATGTCAAGGTACATCTTAACCCCATGTTACCATGCGGTTAATGCAGTGATCTTTGTTTCGGATTACCTCCTGGTTACCTGCCCCTGATATGGATCAATGCTGGTGTTAGGGACTGGAAAAGAACAGAACAGTTAACACCTGGCAACAAGGGAGCCACTCCGTCAAACAACTTTGGAGCAAACCTCACGAGAAACCTGTGACAGGTTTTAAAATCTCCTGGATGGAATCTGAGTCATAATTATCTGACAACACACTAGCAGAATAAGCATTTGTAAGAGTGATTTTATAATGATGTGCCATAGCTGGGTTTTGTATATAATCCTTTGTTGATGGAAACGCCCAGAATCTGCCTGAGTTGAGAGCATTTGCTATGTCTGTTGGGGGGCATTTGCTGTATCTGTTGTTTGGCTTTGGGACACAGGGCAGGAGGGAGTTTGGTTTTAGTTTGTGTACTAATTTTTGTTGACTGAGATTCATCCTGATTATAAAACAAAATGAGCTTTATAGCTGCCATTCTGTAATGTCAAAGGCAGGTCAACTACATTAAAGAAAACATAAGCCCTTTATATAATACATATGCAGTTTTAAAAAATACAATTATTTGTTTTAAAAAAAAGTTTTTAAAATATATATTTTAGTAGGTATTCAGAGTTTTTCTTTTCTCTCCCTCATTTGAACTTCTTCAGTGCGGTTTATTTTGTGAGACACAAAGAAACCAGACAAAGATTTGCCATGAAGAAAATTAATAAGCAGAATCTCATCCTCCGAAACCAGATCCAACAGGCCTTTGTTGAGCGTGATATCCTGACATTTGCAGAAAATCCATTTGTAGTCAGCATGTATTGCTCCTTTGAAACAAGACGTCATTTATGTATGGTCATGGAATATGTAGAAGGTAAAGTAGCTGCCCTATTTTCTTTTTCTTACAACAAGAAAGAAAAATAACTTGTATGGTACTTGCATTAGAAAGGCTTCCTTGGGTCCTCTGTACTCTGGCAATACAGATTTAGGATCTAAATCCAACAGCAAGGTGGCTTTTTTCCAGTCATCTTCCAGAGGGAGCTTGTAAAACACTTGAGCTCCAGCTATAATGGGAAGTAACTGCTGTTTGAATAAGTTCCTCATAGACTGTAATCATAAGTGTCCTAGCGTTCAGAGTTTATGTAGAAATGCTGTTTGCTTTTCTGGAGTTGAAATTTTCATTAGCACATGTTGGGGTATTTTTACTAGTTATTTTTACAAAGAAAGAGAGAAGAGGAAGCAATTTGAAAAGGTGCTGTTGCTGAAGGAGACAGTGGACAGAGGCAGTGCAAGATGAGATACCCAGCCTATAGTTGTGTGGGGTTGGGGTTTTTTTGCCCCCTCCCCCTGTAGCAGCACAGACTTTATTGGTTTCCAGTTGAACCCTTGAACTGCTCACTCCCAGCTTCATGCTGTGTTTCCAGTACAATAGTTGGTATGGTTACATGGTCAATTGAATCATTTGACTGGAAAATAAACATTTGTGACTGCGGTTTGTGTCTCTTTCTGCAGCATATATGGGTTATACTGATACTTCTCAGAATTATAGGTCATCTGAAACGTTTGTTCTGTTTCCACAGGTGGAGACTGTGCTACTTTGATGAAGAACATGGGTCCTTTACCTGTAGACATGGCAAGGATGTACTTTGCAGAGACTGTTCTGGCCTTGGAATACCTTCATAATTACGGAATTGTACACAGGGATTTGAAACCAGACAAGTACGTGTATAGAATATGCTCAAAAGAAGACTTTGAAATTATTAGATAAAATAGATAAAATACCAAAGGTGTAAACTTCCTTTGAATGTACTTCAAATGTTTTGTTGATTTTTGTTTGTTTTTTTTTAAATTGAGAATGTTAATGTAGATTCACGATTTCTGCACAATATTTGAATTTTTCACTGCCTGTGATTACAGAAAATGTGGGGTTTTTTTTCCAAAAGAGATCTTTTGAATGTTCTACCTTTAAGATGCAAGAGATAACAGAGTAGCAAAAAAAAAAAAAAATAAATATTATTTACTGTTCTGGCTGAATGGAGAGAAATTGATTTTGGTCATTAAAGAAAAGATCTTTCTAAGCATGCTTAAAACACTGTTTTATGACTAAGTATCACCAGCTTGCAGATATTTGCATATATGAAGACAAGATTGCCCAGGTTGGGAAATCTTTCCTATTGCATGGGTTTTTTTGTTTGTTTGTTTTTTCCAATATTTAGGAAACTGTTGCTTCTATACATATAAATAACATTACAGCAAGTAGCTGCAGTAAAAAGTGTGTTAGTTGCAACTCTTTAATCTTCTTCATGTTTCACATTTAAAGAAAAAGAATTGGATCATGCTTCTTGAGTGACAGTAGCTTCATAGCATGATACATCAGGACAGTGTAGTATTAGTTACTGACTAACTTAATACCTGCTGGTTTTTTTTCAAATTAATGACCCACAAAAAATGTCACCTCACTTAAAAAAATTAACATTTATTCTATTATAGTTCTTTCAGATGATGACTGTTTATTTTCTTAAAAACCTACAGCATTCGGCTCTCAACACTTGTATGGTTCTATAAGATGCTGTGCAATTGCATATGAAGAAGTCTGTTTACATCTGATAATAGTAACAATCTGTAACAATAGTAAAAATCTGTAAGACTCGGATATTTAACCTGTTTATTTTGTACCTTGTTAAATTTCTTTTCAAGCTGTCTTTGTATTTTTGCAGTGCTAATGAAATATTTTCCTCTAATAATAATAATAGTCATAATAATAGTAGTAATCAGCACCACATAATGTTGAATTACATCACAGTAATTTAAAATCATTTTAATTTACAGTTTATTGGTAACATCCATGGGCCATATAAAACTTACAGACTTCGGCTTGTCAAAGGTGGGGCTAATGAGTTTGACTACCAATCTGTATGAGGGTCACATTGAGAAGGATGCCAGAGAATTCCTTGACAAACAAGTAAGAGACAGCCTTTCCTATTTCTACACTGAGTGTTCAAATGAAGTAATGTTTTGCAAGGGGAATGTACCACAATACTGTATAAACTGTTGTTACTTCTGCATTGATGTTCCAGTTGTGTATGTCAGTTACTTTTACTGATACCCCACAGATTATTCTGAGCTTTTTTCTTTCTGCATTAGGATCTGTTAGTAAGATGAACAACCTAATTGTGTGCAAATGAATCTGAAAGAGAGACAAATGGAAAACTGTTTTTAGAAAGAATTCAGGAGTCTCAGCAGAGTACTTGTGGAGCTCATTATGCATTGTACAACCAAGGGTGCTAAAATCCTTGCTATGGCCCATTTCCCTTTAAGCATGCCTCATTACCATTGCTCACAATCTGTTCGCTTTAAAAGTTACTTAAGGTAAAACCATCACAACTTTCAAATAAAGATAAGAGTATGTTTAAGTTAAATAAAATAACTTGCCGTGATGGACTTCCATGTGCAAAATTCAAACTGTCCTATGCATGACAGACCCACAAATTTTCATTATGATGCCTGTAAACATAGCTAGGTCTTTTTAAAAACATTACCACTTACGTGAAGTCAGCAGACTAAAACCTACTGAATTCCTTTTTTCCATGTTTCCATATTATTTTATGTTTCAAAAGCTATCAGTGATGTGACATAGCTCAATTAGACTTGTTTCACTAATACACTTATTTTCTTTATTTTAGGTCTGTGGTACACCTGAATACATAGCTCCTGAAGTGATACTGAGACAGGGTTATGGAAAACCAGTGGACTGGTGGGCTATGGGAATTATCCTTTATGAATTTCTTGTTGGGTGTGTGCCATTCTTTGGAGATACACCAGAAGAGCTGTTTGGACAAGTAATCAGTGGTGAGGATTATTGTAAAAAAACCCCAGATTTCTCATCTTGCTGTGAAACATGCCAATTTCTGTTAATAGTAAGGATACGTACAACTTTACTGATAGGCTAGGTTTTCAATCCAGTTTTGCTCAAAAGCCCCACCAGTATCATGGTATTGTATTAGCAGGTTGCTGTCAAAGTGGTAAGAGTAAATTTGTTTCAAAAGCTGAGCTTACAGTGTATTGTTGCTAAGTACAGAAATGCAGAAATGCACTGGTTAAGCTGCATTGTTTGAAAAAGAAAAACAGTATTAGTAGAACAGTAGTGCCACTATGACACAGTGATTTCAGTCTTTAGCAAAGAAATTATACCCAAGAAGAAACGGTTAAAATGAATTTGCATAAATGGGAACATGCCTCATGGCACAATGAAGAAATTAACAAAGATGTAATAAAACCCTAAAACAAATGTCTCCCGAATAATAAATAATGAGAAAGAGAAGGAAACAAATTCAATTCACAGATTGTAAATGATTTCATTGGTGATTGCTGTAGTGTAATGTTATTTCTGTAGCAGCTGTTCTTCTTCCATTTAAAATTCAATAACCTTTTAGTTCTTAACCTGCAAGCTGACCCTAAGTATTGTTATGTGGCTTATGGCAAAACTGAATGATAATTAAACAGAATTGTTTACTATCCTACCTGCTGTTTCCATAGATTTCCCAGATGTATAGCTGTAGAGGGCCTCTATTTATGCCAAGAGTTTAACAGAATGGCACCTTTGTTACTGAGTATTTCCCAGTCTGCATGTCCAGTAGCTAAGACAAAACCACCAAACAACAAACCAAAACAACTGTCAAAAAAAACGAGCCCAAACAACAGCCAAAAAACCCAACAGAAACAAAAGTGCCCATACCTCTGGTTCCATACTCTCTGAGAAAATGAGAATGCAAGAAATCCCCTTTTGTACTTAAGGAGATATTCTGTCATCATCTCGCTTTCCTCTATATGTGAAGTAGAAAGCCAAACTTGCTTGTAAACTGTAATGGAATGAATTTGTTTGTTGCCTCTAGTATATGACCTCTTTATACAACATCCAAGCTATTAATGGATTTATAAACATGTTGTTTTCTGATGTGATATGCCAAGGCCTGAGTGGCAAGGAGAATCAACTGTTTAATTAACGCAAGCAGCAAATGCTGGCTTTGTTCTGAATGCCTCATGGCTGCGATGCATATTCATGCTTTGTTTTCCAAATCAAATTTAAACTGCAGTGGAAGCTGTAGGCAGGCAAACATGGAAATAACTCATGTTTTTATTGCATTTCCAGACACATGCACATGTGTTTTTATCTTTATGCTCTCTGACTGGGAGGAGGGGAGGGAATAATCTAAAATTAATGACATTTGCACTTTAGACTTTATTTTGCATCTGGCAATAATTTTAAATTTTGGAGAACAAATTATCATGTGTTATAATCTAGCTGATACTTAGGTAAATAACCTTATCTGTTTGAATGTGTCCATTTGTCTTCCAGAAATGGTCTGTAGAAGTGTGTGTTTGTAAACCTGATCTGTTCCTACTGGCTCTCCAAGCCTGTTGGTCAGCTTAGTTTCCTGTTTTGATACTGATTTGTCAGTTTCTTCTATTTTAAATATCCTTACTTTCTGAAACCTTACTTGCAGCATCTGCAGGAGAATTCTTTTGTTGGATAAGTTTCCTATGCTAAAATGTACGGTCCCCTTGTATTCAACTGTAAAAGCTGTGTTAAAGAACTCAAACCATAGCCTAGACTTTTATTCAGTTTCTGTGGGTGGAATTCTATAATCTACTTTAAAATCTTGTCCCCTCATATTATACCTTGCTCTTTTTTCATTGCACGTTGCCTTCCCTGCCCGCAGGTTGTATAAGTACAGCTATGGCAGGCCTCAGTATACTTAAACTTAAATGCTTAAAATGTTAGTTAAAATAAAATATTAAAAATAATGCTTCAGAAACAGGTTACATTTTATGCCTTTTATTTCAGTACTTTTCCTTAAATTCTGAAACACAGCGATTAAACTTGTGTGTAGCTTCTAGTTGTTATTTGTCCAATTATGATAATTTTAAAGGTAAAGTCTAGATCATACAATGACAAAATCCTTAATAGTCTTCTGTATTTCTTGAGCATTCTGTTTCTCTGATGCCAAAATCCTTTTACCTCTTAAGAAACTTCTGCAGAGTTTTGTCTAAACCTGCTGTATATTACATTTTTGGAGGCAGCCTCTGATAGACATCAGACAAAACTTACTGTGTAAGCTTGTTATAAAATGTGTGTTCATATTGAAACTGGCACGATTTTCCATTGTTCAATTTAAATGAAAGTTTGGCAGATTTTTTTTTTTTTCCCCAGCCTTACCTGAACACTGCAGGGCTTAATATCTTGGTTGCATGATTTAGGTCCAACTTGCTGTGAAGTGCAAAAGCCTTAGTGATAGAAGAGTCAGTAGAGCAAGGTGGTTTTCCTCTGAAGTATGCAGCACTTGAAAGAAAACTCCATTGGCATATATCTCTCCAGAGCAGAGTCCAGTACCTTGGCCCTTAGTCATGGGAGTCTGCTAGCATTAGAAGAGAAAGACTGCAGGTGTGAACAGTGACTGCTACGTCAGGTCATCTGTGTCCTTCTTAACAGCAATTTCCATGGAACAGAACTAAAATTTAAACCATGATTTGGGTGGGGTGGCCAGGGAGAAGGGACAGCATGCAAGTTTTGCTAATATTTTGCAATAGTTTTCCATGAGCCAAGCATTCCTTTATTCTGTTGTTAAACACGGTTTTGGGTGAAAGGATACTTCTGAGGAAAATGGGCCATACATTCCCATAAACAATATGTTTATGGAGTTTGTATAGAGAGTATGAAAATCAGAAGTAATTGGTATGCAGCTGAGAGCAACTTGAAAAGTTGCCTTAACTCAGCTTTACTGCTAGCTTGCTTTCACAGTTTCTGCTGAATGTTGGGATCAGACTTCAGTAATAACATACAACTTTCTGTTTTGCTAGATGAAATCAACTGGCCTGAAAAGGATGAAGCACCACCACCAGATGCCCAGGATCTGATTACTCTGCTGCTCAGGCAGAATCCACTGGAAAGACTGGGAACAGGTTAGGAGGCCTTATTTTAAATAGTGTGCTGGAAATAGTTTATATATTCGGCATTGAGAGCTTTTGTTCACCTGTTTGTTTTGCTCGGGAAACATCTGTCAGGACAAGCAGCATGACAACATGCCGTTATAGCAGATGATGATTGTCTTTGTTTTGGAGTTTACATGTATGTGGTCATTTGCAATTACTCTTCTCTTATTTCACTACATAAACCAGAAATTTTTCAAAGACCCAGTTAGCTGTTAGATAGTGTTCCTTCATGGATACAGCATTAAATAACTAAACATAGAAGTAGAGAAAGGGAATCAACATACAACTAATGCTTCCTTTTGCAGAAGTATCTTAGCCTGGCAAATTAATTCCTCCAGGCTTTAGGGTGGATGATGGGTACTCTTAACTAATTGTTAAGAAATGACTGTCTGAGGTTGTGTTGTGAAAGGTCTTGTCGTTCAGCAAGCACTACTGCCTTGCATGAGAAAGAACAAAAAAAAAAGTGTGAATGTTAAGGAAGTAAATGAGTATCAGTGAGAACACAAGCTGCCACCTTATTCCCCTGTGGTCATTCAGTGCTGTGCTCATTCCATTTTGAGAGAAGAACCTCTCAAAATGGAATGAGTATGTGATGCCTGCTTAGGCTAATGAAAGCACTGTAGATTTATGTAGTAGAGTTTGTTAGTTGATGGAGCAGGTTTTATCTGGGAATTGGATGAGAGGCACTAGCGAAGAATATTGCACATAATTTTTAAAGTGTTAATGTATGGAATCCCCAGTCATTGACAGCCATTCCACTGAGGAAAGCACTACATAAACACATCAAAAAAGACTTCCTATGTGAAAGAGCCTGAATGTAAAAGTATACTCTTTTTTATAGTGAACACTCTATGCCATGAAGGGAAATACACTGGGATGCTAAGGAAACCAAGTGGCAGGTTGAATCAGCATGAGAGGAGTTGGAAAATTGTTGGCAAAGCTGAGTTCAGTGTTCAGATTGTGCTCTGTATTTTTAGAGCTAACATAAACAGGAGCTTTAGAAATCAGTTTATAACTGGCCTTACCACTGTCACTTGGGGGGAACATATGTATGAAACCCAGACCTCAAGTACTATTGACATGGTCCCACATGACAGGTCTTCCTTTGGGACATGACGACGTGACCTGAGATGAGGGAACTGCATGTCCCTTGCTCCCTGAGAGTCTGGGATCTGTATGAACAGCCCTTAGACTTCACTGTAATTGATGGTCTGGAACGAGTGGCATCCAGCGAAGTTTCAGTTTTCCGTTGCCCTGTTTTGAACAAGAGTGAAGCAGATGTCATGCCCTAGTCAGCTTCTCTTCTTGCTGCCTGCTTCATCTGCTACAAAGGGCACCGCAGCCAAAGGCAAAATAAAGAGCCACAACTAATTCCATTCGTTTGTTTTACGTATACTCCTTTCAGGCATTGTTTCATTGCCAGAATGCTTTTTTTTCCTGGTAAAGACAGGGTTAATTCAAGACAGTGAGCCTCCATGTGGGAGGCTGGATCAGAAGTAGGTTGCAAATTCTGCCTACCTTGCTACAGCTGGTTGAGAAAGTGAATTGGCTAGTCTGAGACTGTGATGGTCAGTGCCACCACATGGAACATCTGTGCAGTGGCTGATTTCTTTAAACTGTGGTCTCTCAAGAGTGTGACAGCCTGAACAAGGAAGTCAGGCAGCCATTTCTTTGAAGCACAGAGGGGTGTTTAGAAGCCACAGCAAAGTTGTTAGGGTTTTTTTAATGTTAGAAACAACTTACAGAAACCGAGACTGCAATGTGACAGGTCCCACAGGGGCACTGGAAAACAGCACTGTTTATCCCAGGCTCCACCATGCATTTCAAATAACAGCCCTATCTATCTAATATGTATTAGCTAGCTGTATAACACTCCATGAAAATCCTAATTGTGTATTTGCTCAGGAGACCTGAGTGGCATAGTTAAGTTGAAGCAAAAGAGATAGATACTGTGCTTGTTTTGAAGAAGCAAAATTACAGAAAAAGGACCTCTTTGGGTTTGAGGTGTCTGATACCAATCAAGAATTACACAGTTCTGATGTAATATCCCATTACTATGCTTAAGAGAAATGTTCGCTCCTTGGCTAGTGACTTTCAATGAGTTGTGATTTTGGTTGCCTTCAGGAATATTTGCATTTTTTTTACTTTTTCCCTGCTGCAGTCAGAAAAGCAAAGAAGCAAGTTAGAAATCTTGAGACTGAGTTGAAGACCAGTCCTGGAGACTTGAGACTTTTTCAGTGGTTCTCTGCTGACTTAGCCTTGGTGTAACGAAGCTTACATGCTGTATCAGTGTAGTGGGTTGGTCTTGGCTGGCCACCAGGTGCCCACCAAACTGTTCTATCACTCCCCCTTCCTTAACTGGACAGGGTTGAAAATACATTGAAAGATTTGTGGATTGATAAAAGGACAGGGAGAGATCACTTGGTTAATGTCACAGGCAAAACAGACCTGACTTGGGGAAACTAGTTTAGTTTATTGCCAATTAACAATGGAGTAGGATAATGAGAAATAGAAACAAACCTAAAACCCTCCCTTCCTGCCACCCTTCCCTTCTTCCCGGGCTCAACTTCCCTCCCAGTTTCTCCACCTTCTCCCTGTGAGAGAAGGTAGAGCCACAGGGAATGGGGATTGTAAGTCAGTTGATTACACGTCTGTGCTGCTCATTCCTTCTCATACTCTTCCCCCATTCCAGTGTTCGATCCCTCTCACAGGAGACAGTCCTCCACCAGCTTCACCAACGTGAGTCCTTCCCGTGGGCTGCAGTTCTTCATGAACTGCTCCAGCATGGGTCCATTCCATGGGGTCACTGGTCCTGCCAGGAGCCTGCTCCAGCACAGGCTTCCCACGGGGTTACAGTCTCCTTTGGGCATCCCTCTGCTCTGGTGCGGTGTCTTCTATCGGCTGCAGGTGGAGATCTGCTCCTCCACAGACCTCCATGGGCTGCAGGGTCACAGTCTGCCTCACCAAGGGTTGCAGGGCAATCTCTGCTCTCATGCCCTCCTCCTTCATTGACCTGGGTGTCTTGCAGGGTTGCTGCTCTCACATATGCTCACTCCTCTTTCTGACTGCTGTTGTGCAACAGTTGTTTTACTCTTTCATGAATGTGTTATCACTGCCGACATGACTGATGGGCTCAGCCTTGGCCTGTAGTGAGTCCATCCTGGGGCTGGCTGGCATTGGCTCTGTCAGACATGGGGGAAGCATCTGACATCTTCTTACAGAAGCCACCCCTGCAAGTCCCCACTACCAAAACTGTGACACATAAACCCAGTACAATCAAGGTGGCAGTAATTCTTGCTGCTGCAGATTACCTGTTCGATTTCTAGAATTAAATTAATGCTTGTTAATAATACACTCGCCCAGCCCTTCAGGACAAAAATTCCAGTATTTCATTGTGTTGCTATAGTTGCTTCATAACTTGAAACTAGTTTAATTTTGTAACATGGATTATAACAAGAAGGGAGTAATCTGTAAGAAGATAAATTATAAGGTATTTCCTATTAAGAATCATTTTCATTACTTTCTAACGTGTACTTACTCATCTAATACACATACTTACACTTTTATGACTACTACATCTTATGCTTCTGACTGAAGTGTCACTGACAGATAATAATCATTATATCCAGAAAAACAGAAATGTTAGAAGGGGGAAGATGATAAAGCAATGCAACTGCTACTAAAGAAGTGGCCACAACAGAGCAGAGAGAGAGAGGTGCTCTGATAGATTTAGGAGATTCTAGTGGAAATGGCTAGTAGATGTTACAGCCTAAGGACTAAGGCTTTCCGTGATAATTTTACATTTTTTTGGTCAGGGTTTCTTGAGTAATGTCAGAGGATGTGGTATCATTTGCTCAATGTTTTTCTCTGGCTCCCTCAGGTGGTGCATATGAAGTAAAGCAGCATCAGTTCTTCAGGAGCCTTGACTGGAATAGTCTGCTGAGGCAGAAAGCAGAATTCATTCCGCAATTGGAGTCTGAAGATGACACAAGTTATTTTGACAGTAGGTGTTTGATGGGATTTAAAAAGCTGTGAAGAGCACCTTGTTTAAGTAATCACTGCCTTTGACTTTTGCTTACTGCTTTGAAAGTGTCTTTCATCAGAACCAGTGGCAGCTTGCAGTTTCACTGGTGATTTGACATTTCAGCAGTAATGATCTTGGGAATGAAATTACTCTGTCAGTTAACATTAAGCTTGGTACTCCTTCTTCCTGATAAATTCACATACTTTATTTCCATTGTCTGTAGCTCGGTCTGAGAAATACCACCATATGGAAACTGAGGAAGAAGATGATACTAATGATGAAGATTTTAATTTGGAGATAAGACAGTTTTCCTCATGTTCGCACAGGTTTTCAAAAGTAAGTAAAAATTGCTGTAATATTAGTATGTATTGTGTAGGTAAACTTTTGGTACTTTTAGAGAGTTTGGAAACCATATGGAAGAAACGTATAGGGTATTGTTTCTTCAATGAATGTTAACTGAAACTGAGCAAAAATTAAATGAATCCTACTGTCCTGGGTTCAGCTACAGCAGTCTTTTTTTTCTTCTTCTTAGTAGCTGGTGCAGTGCTGTGTTTTTGACTTTTAGCCTGGAAACAACACTGATGACACCGATGTTTTTAGTTGTTGCTCAGTAATGTTTACCCTGACCAAGGACTTCCTCAGTCTCATGCTCTGCCAGGGAGGAGGGGAAGCCAGGAGGAAGCAGAGGCAGGACACCTGACCCAAACTGGCCAAAGGGCTATTCCATACCACAGCACGTCATGCCCAGTATATAAACTGGGGGGAGTTACCCGGAAGGCCCAGATCGCTGCTCGGGTCGGGCTGGGTATCGGTCAGCGGGTGGTGAGCGGTTGTGTCCTCTCCCCTTGTTATTTCCCTCATCATTATTATTGGTAGCAGCAGTGGTTTGTATTATACCTTAGTTACTGGAGTGCTCTTATCTCAACCCGTGGGAGTTACATTCCTCCGATTCTCCTCCCCATCCCTCCAGGAGCAGGGGGAGAGTGAGCGAGTGGCTGTGTGGTTCTGTGTTGCCGGCTGGGCTTGAACCACGACACCTACTAAATCAAAACATGGGATGATTCTATAGGAAGTTGTCTCTTGAATCCTTAGGAAAGTAATAGAAAGTTATATAAATAGGTTGTTATTTTTCTGTAGCAAATTTATAATAACATAAGAGAAATTTTAGGGGAACTGTTCTGTTAAATGCTAATACGTGTTCATTATGTTGGTTTCCTTGTATGCATTTTGCATGTTCCTCCAGTTGTGTCCTAGGTTTCTAATTAAATTACATTAGACTGAAAAGAAAATCAAAGTAGTGCTTAGCATGAGATTTGGTCATGGAGAGATGTGGGCTTGAGGGAGTAATTTGAATGCTAGGAATTGAAGGTGAAGCTGACTGTCCAAAGGGTAGTTTACTTAAGTAGTTGAGATGAAGGCTAATTATTGCTGGATAAGGGATGCCAGGAGGGAAATTTTGTGGACATTCTCAGAAGGCTAAATTGGCAGAAAATAATGGAAGTAGAATACCTAATAAGCATCCTTCTAGTCTTAACATAGCATCCAGCAGTGATTTTCAAAAGCTTTCTTTTTAAAAATGTTTCTTTAACTCACTTTAGGGACTGTTTAAAGGTATTTAGAAAGTCTGTGTTTCTATCTAGTTTGTCCTGGGTTAGGTTTTAAGGAATTAGTGGGTTTTATGCTGGCTTTGCTGTAGCACATACATACTGTATCTGTGATAACATGGAAGAGCAGAGACAGGAATCATGGATATAGTTAGCCTGCTGTAAACTCCTCATTTTGACTTCGTATGTTTCAAAATCAGATATTGGTAAATGACACAGTCTCTTTGGGGACAACTTGGATGAGTAGTGGGCACAAACTGAAACACAGGAATTCCTGTCTGAAGACAAGGAAACACTTAACTGTGAGGCTGATCAAGCACTGGCATAAGTTGTCTGGAGAGGTTGTGGAGTCTCCATCCTTGGAGGTCTTCAGAAGCCATGCGGACATGGGCCAGAGCAACCAGCTCCAGGCTGACCTTGTTTGTGCACAGAGGAATTGGGCAATATGACCTGCAGAGGTCCCTTCCAATCTCATTTTGTGATTCAGTGAACTTCTGTCCTTTTGGAAGCTCTGTAGCACAGTAATAGTTGATTTGTTAATGTCATTCTCATTGCATCGCTAGCTGTGCCTCTCAGGCTGTAGAATGTACAGCTGACAATTTCTGTGTGCTGTTTGTCAGCTAAGCAAACAACAGACTTCAGTAATCAGAGTTTATTTTTTCTAAATCCTTTAGCCAAGTAATTTTTAATTCACTTCAGAGTCAATTCAAATTAATCTTTCAGTTTTCCAAACCTGACTGGTAGACATTAAGTATCTTATGGTTAGGGTTTTTTTACTTTGATTTGTTTTATGGTTGTGAATTAATCCACAAGTTGCATTATCCTGGGTCTTAGAGACCTCAAGGCTATGGATTTTGTTTGTACTCTACTGGTTCACACAGTGAAATGGGGAGAAGGCTTATGAATCCGTAATGAGAATAGATAATATTCATGACCCTGTACATGAAGAGGAAGAAAGCAAAAGAGGAAAGCATTTTAAGAGCACAAACTTGGAAATTTTAAAAGGCTCAAGAAGCTTGAAGTTTGCACTGTGAAATACCGTGTAAGCGTTTAGAGTCATAGAATCGTTGAAATGTGCTTTCCTGCATCTTATTCTGTCAAATACATCAGTGATGAGTTGGGGATTTTGTTTATTTGTTGTTGATTTTTTTTTGTCTGTAATAGGTTTTTAGTAGCATAGATCGAGTTGCTCACGCGCAAGGTGAAGAAAAGGAAGATGCAGGAGACAAAACAAAAAGTGTAACCTTGCCTTCTGTGGAATCTTTAAGCTGGAGTTCAGAATATTCTGAAATGTAAGTAGAAGGAGGTGCTGGAAGTTGTCCATGTCCTGCTTGCCAGGTAACAGGCCTCCTTATCTCGATAACTGCATGAGAGTTTGTTTATTTTTAATGCAGACAACAAATATCTACATCCATCTCCTCTGACACTGAGAGTAGCAGGCAGCGACGTAGCTCTGGTTTGCTTCCAAAGTTGGCCATATCTGCTGAAGAACAGAATGATTCTGCTGGCTTAGTTGGACCCCGGGAGGAACAGGAAAAACCTGTATTTGTGAGTGAGGAAGTAGTGCAAGACGAACCTGAAGTAACCACTCCAGCAAGTACAATCAGCAGCTCCACGCTGTCAGGTAAATCACAGTGACATTAGAAATAATTTGTTTAGCAAATTGTTTAGAGTAACATTTGTGGATTTAAAAGTCAGGTATTTCAGAATTGCCTTAAAAAAATAAAAAAAGCCATCCTAAGAGGGTCTGGTTTGGGCCTAGGCTCAAATTCATAAAATCTTGGGAAAACATGTATGTGAAATTTTCAGTGTTTTTGGAAACACCAACATTTGGAGTTGCCCCACAGAGTCTGGAGGGCTCCTTGTCAAGTGAATAAAACAGTGACTTGAGCATTCAGCCTTTGCAGGATCCTCCTGTGGAGAAAAGGAGTCTTAAATTCCTTGAGCATTTAAAGCACTATTTTTATATCTTTCCTCACTGAAGTTAGTGTTTCTTTTTTTTGAGCACCCTCGAGTTGTTCCAATGGACCTGTATTACTGTTCTCTAAGACTATGCTACACCACTGTGTGTTTTTAATAAGACATCTCAATGATACACACTTCTCAGAATTGGTAGGGTTGTCTTTGACTTGTGGGAGTCACTTTCGTCGTCAGGAATCTAGAAGGGAGTGTTGTAAACCATTCTTTACTTAATTTATTTGCTGTATACATCCCTCTCCCAGCTCAAGTATTTGCATGCATTTCAGTAGGATCCAGGGCCCTACCGTCTTGCTTGGTTTATGCTTTCAAAGGAGAGCTTTTTATAACTACTTGGAACTCGTGATACATAACACAGATCTAGGCGTATATCAGTTTCATGATTGTCCATAAATAAGTTCTAGTTACCTTCTCTACACATTTGCCTGTCTTCAGCGTACTTCTCTTTTGTATCTCACTGAGTTTTCTCAAGATAGCCCTTTCTATTCACATATTCCTGATTTCCCTTGTAGTTCACATTTTCCTTCCCCTTCCTCCTCTCCATTTCTGGGAAGATAAATTTTCTCAGGCTCACCCAGCTATACAACCTTTCCCATCTCCTTCCCTTGTCTAAAACCTTGACTGTGCTGTATTCCAAGTCTTGCTCAACTGCCAGTGTTACAGTGTTAGCATTAGCACAGCAGTCACAGTGATAACTCAAAGCATGTGATCCACTTCTGTCACTTAAGTGTCAGTTGCACTTAAAAGTAATTTCATTTTTCTGTGGTCCATTAGCAGCGCGATACTCAGTGACCTTAAAGTAATGCTAGGAATTTCTATGCTTTGAGCGGGCGACCTACCCTGGGTGTGTGTTACACAAGGCCTTTACAGTTTTTTTCATTGTTTGAAACATTGTTGTCCTTCCTCCATTCAGCATCATTGAAGTTCATTACCTATGCTAGACTAATATCAATGTAGTTATAATGCTGAGTTTAGTGGTGCCAGGTATCTTTCTGCTGTGTGGTAGAAAACCACCAAAAGAATAAAAGCAAATGATAATAATTAAAAATAAAATTATGCTTGGTGTTTTAGTGATTTTGGAAAACTTGATAAGCTGGTAGCACCTTATGTAGGATTGGAGCCTTTTACTTCAGGAGGAGTTTATGTGAAAGATAAATACATGATTAAGTTGGTGAGTGCTGCATATAGAAATACAAGACTTCCTTCATTTTTAGTCACTGACTACAAAAAATGTTACTTCAGTTCATTTTTTTAACGTTTAGTCATTCTTGAGTGCAGAAAAATTACTCAGATTTCTGTAATGTTGTTTTATGAACTTGAAAGAAAAAAATCCTCTGTCACAGTTGTACCATTTCTCTTCCCTGACCCCTCAATGTTTTTGAGTTTTCCCTCAATGTGTTTATCCTTTCTTCTTTGTACAGTTGGCAGTTTTTCAGACCACTTAGATCAGATAAACGGAAGAAGTGAGGGCATGGACAGTACAGATAACTCTTCAAAGCCACCCAATGAAGTTGCATCTCACGTGGCTCGCCAGCGATTAGAAAGCACAGAGAAAAAGAAGATCTCTGGAAAAGTCACAAAGTCCCTTTCTGCAAGTGCTTTGTCCCTTATGATCCCAGGAGGTAGAGATAAATCTTTTTGTTTGAATTGTTATGATTTACGCATATCTGATGGTGTATGATGTAAATGCAAGATTTTGGAGAGGCCAGGATGAATTGTGTCACACTTTGTTTCTCTTGTTCACATGTGCTACTAGATGGTACAGTCTCGTCAGTGAGTTACAGTGGTCACATTACAGCTGAAGGACCTTCTCTGACAGGCAAAAATACAGCTTTGTGGTGACTACTTTGTGTTCAACCATGTGCATGCACAACAGGATGCAGGATTCAGTCCTTGGCCCATCATACAGTAGGGATGTAGCTTAAGTTTTAAGTAGTTCCCTATATGCAGCTCCAAGCATAGCTGTTTGTTGCAGCAGCACATTCAGCCTGACTAGGTCTCTCTCCTCTCCCATAAGGAAAGGTGATAAGCCAGAAAGATTAGCTATCACAGGAACATGATATAAAGACAGGTAATCACACAGCCAGGAAACACTCAAGAGTTATTCATCAGTTTGTACTCTAGTAGTTCTTTCACAGTTGTCAAGTAAGAATCACTAAATTCAGAGATGATAAATACTGAGTTACTTCCAGTTTAATCTCAGCATTGTTCTATAAAATACAAACTTAGCTTTGCTTAGTCCTAAAATGTTGTCATCATATCTATACTAACCAGAATCTTACATGTTAGCTGTACCTGCTGTCCAAAAAACCTACGTTATTCGTATTTATCCATGATGTAAACTACAGCAACAGATGGCCAGTGTTCCTGACCTGAGTCATAGCTGAGAGTCACAGGGCATGTCCCAGACACAGTAGAAGGCAGAGGGCGGGGGATCTGGGCATGTTTCAGAGCTAGAAGGTGACAGTGACAGTCACCCTCGGGGCTTGGCTGTTCTGCGGGATTTCAGCATTAACCCAGTGATACTGATCTCTGGGAGCCTCTGATGACTCAAATTCAGGGAGCAGCGTCTCTGCTGTCAAAATGTATCTGCCCTCACATGACATGGCTTGGCACGGAACACCAAACCTGGAATCTTTCTGGGCTGCATTCCTTTGCAGAGCTGTCATCCTGTTACAGTCACCAGAGTACGCTTTATGCTGCTGCAGTTGTGTTTACATTTGCACAAACATGAGTACATAGTGATTTCAAAACAGTGAAATAAAATGAAGCTGTAACTGGTACTGTGGTTGCAAGAAATTCTTGTGGTCTTACATGATACAGCAGAATGTAGAAATGCAGGCTTGTTATAAGCACTGAGTTACTGTCCTATATACCAGTATGTGGTTTAATTACAGCAGTCTTTATCTGTATGTATATATAACTGAAACAAAAAAACCCACAAAGCCAACACAAACCAAACAACCCCAAACTCGAACTTGTGCTTTATTTATCACTGCTGGGTGATTGGGGGATGGTTTTGGATGTACTCCTCAAATAATATGTGCTACCAAACTGACTGTTTTTTTTCATGAGTATTTGTTACGAAGAGGCTGGAATTGTTCTTTGAAAGTTAGAAATGAATGTGTTTCCTTTCTAAAAAGAAACACATGTAACAAGGTAACCCTTGCATTAAAATATACGCTTTAGACTACAGGGAAAGAAATTTAGTTCTAAGATCTGATTGTTGGTTAAACAGGTAGGATAAACACTGATGGAGGGGAAGAGTGCTTATTCAAAGACAGTGATACATTTTGACATAAAGATGTCATAAAATTAAGCAAATTCCCTGTTCTGTGTCTGTATTCATGTGTGCTCAGAATGTACTTTTAATAGACAGATTTATTTCTTCCAGATGTGTTTGGTGTTTCTCCTTTGGGAAGTCCTATGTCTCCTCATTCCCTATCATCTGATCCTTCATCATCCCGAGATTCATCTCCCAGCCGTGATTCATCGATTGCTGCTCCAAGTCCTCATCAACCAATAGTAATTCACAGTTCAGGAAAAAAGTATGGCTTCACCATCCGAGCAATCAGGGTTTATGTGGGTGACAGCGATATCTACACTGTACATCATATTGTTTGGGTAAGATAATACATTTTTTTTGCTTATATTCAGGCACAGAAAACCGTAATGATGAATTTTCCTTCAAATTTTATACCTGTGGTATGTTTGTTGACTGTTGCTGTGTAAATCATGATGTTGTGTCAAACAATTTGCTTAGAATGAAATTTGTGCCTGTAAACAAGTCTGGTGCTGCCTGTAGGGACAACACAAGCTACCACACATGGTGCTGCCCTTCCGCATGATTGTGCACTTTCCCTTTTGGAAGGTTTGGCAAATGTGAATAGCCATGTCTAAGTTCAAAGTGCTGTGGCTTAGAAATCCAGAGGGTTGGTGCAGCCCCATTTTTTTGAGGTCAGGATCTTCACAGCCAGGAGATGGTAAACAGAAATAGTTGAAATACACACGGAGTCTATTAAACTGCATCAGTTAAGGGATTAATGAAATCAACAGTATTTTACTAGACACAAGTAGGCTGATCTCAAGCACTGACTTTCTTTTGCGTAGGAATGTGTAATTCACTTGGAATTGTGAACACTTTTGAGGACTAGGCATAGGAAAGAGACTTGGCTGTCTTGAATAAATCCTGTATTTTTCATTCTTTCTTCGCAACTGATTTCAAGTGGGAGACAGTCTAAAGGAAAAGACAGAAGTTCTTTCATTGGTTTTTAACCTCCTTAATTGTAAAATAAATATATATTTATGTGACTACATATGCATTTTTATTTTATAATTGAGGTTGATAACATTGTGTATTTTATATAGTATATATATTTATATAATTTGTATATTATACATATATTATACATAGATAGTGTGTGCATGTATAAAATATTTCAACTACCTTAAAGTAATTTTGAAAAATTGAATACCACAAATATCAAAAGCTTTGAAGTTTTGTACAGTGCTTTGTTTTAAGTATGTATTGTAGGTTTTGAAGTAGCAATGCTACTGATATAGTAGTGTATTACTCATTTTTAATTCATGTTGTTTACCTCTCAGACCTATTGACCCATCAAGAACATTGAATATAGAGGAAGAGGTACATTTGATAATGGAATAAATTTAAAAATGGGTTTTCTTGCCACTGGTGTAGCATCACTGTTAGTGAAAGGAAGAGAACAAAGTGATACACTGCAGTAAAAGTGAAACCTTGGCTTTTTTCAAGATAGTATAGGTTTCTTGGGGTTAGCTCAGTAAGCACTGTAAGCTTCAGTGGTGGCTGCATGCCTTAAAATTCTTCAATTACAATAAATTATTTAACCTCCCTTTCAGAATAATTTGCGATTCAGTTTGTTTTGGTCCTTCATCACCTTTGTGATGTACTGTTTTCTCTAATGGGCAGCCTAGTGAATTTGAACCAAATGAAAGCAATCCTTAACTATATGGTGGAGTTCATTTTTACGATGATTAGGGTACTCCATATAACCACTGTGTTAATTACATCAGTATTTCTCAGTGACACATGCTAAAAATCTTAATTCAGTTATGACATTTTGCCATGGAGAGTGTGTCACCCCTTCTCTGTCATGCATGAAAACTGCCCTGCTATACAGATCTTCTGTAATACCAGTGGCAACAAGCAGTGTTTCAGTGAGCTTTGAAACACCCCATGTAAGTATAAAGTTTGAGTAGGGTAGTTGGTGGTGAAATGGCTGGTATGATTTTTCTTCTTTTCTTCCTTTATATAACTTAATATCTGTAAGTTTTCTTTACTACCAGCTTGTTTAGAAGGAGTTCACTAAATAAAGCCTGATGTTGAAAGTATGAAGGTTAAACAGGGGTCCATTTTGTATATATTCTCTTCATCTCTGATTTCCAGAATGTGGAAGAAGGAGGTGCAGCTTACCAGGCGGGTTTAAAAGCTGGAGACCTGATAACTCATATCAATGGAGAGCCAGTGCATGGTCTTGTTCATACAGAAGTCATTGAGTTGTTGATAAAGGTAACTCTCGGACAACTGGGATACAAAAGCGCTTGCTGTTTTGACCAGTGGTGGAGGGGTTGTGCTGATTTCCTTCAGAGATCAGTTACCAGGTTTTGTGGTTGTTGAAGTACAACCTCTAAGGTACTATTGCAAGCACAGATCTGGAGAAAGGTCAGTGACTTCATATATCCTGCCATGATTTGAGTTCTTGTGCAACAAACTGGCACTGCTGCTGAAATAGCTGAAGTACATTTGAGGCAGTGACACAAAGAGATATCTCTGTCTCTCAAAAAATCTGTCATTTTCAGGCACTTTTTTGAATTCACCCATCTTCACTAGGTAATTCAGCCTTCTGATGATGAAGCTACTTCTTATTTTCTCCTTTTAAATTGAAATCAATGAGAAAAAGTGGTAACAAAGAACATGAAATAATTTCTTGCCTCTACTGTACAGGAACTTGCCTTTCATAATCTTAAGGCCCAAAAGGTTTTTGTCTCATATGTGGCCAGAGATGTACAACAAGAGCTGCTTTGCTTAATGAAGTTCTAATGCTACAGTTGGACTTCTATGAATAATCTATCATATTTTTCTCATGTGGAATTTTTCGAGATCTATCCTATTAGAAAATGATAGGTTTTCCTTAAAAACAAACAAACCCCCCAGCTTTTTGAATGAACAATAGTGTCTTAGCTTTTTGCTGTATCTCATCATATTGCAGGTTTTATTAATTCTTTTCAGCATACACAAACATAGGTCAGAATTATTTTAGACAGCTGTATATTTACAGGGCTTTGCCTGTGAAGGGGAGTACTCAGACAGAAGATTGGAAAGCAGCGAAGTAATGGGGAAATAAGAGCAGCAGAGGAAAGATGCGTGATACGATTTTCCTTAAGTCTTTTATTTTCCTTCTCTGAAACCAGGAGAAGCTTCCAAATTTTTCAATTTTATAAGAAAAGTATAAGAGAAAATTCGGTAGTTTTAGATAGTTTGGTGTGCAGTTATTTTCTGTGTCATAGAATCATTGAGTATTTAGGGTTGGAAAGGACCTCTAAGATCATCTAGTTCCAACCCGCCTGCCATGGGCAGGGGCACTTCACACTAAGCCATGTCACCTAAGGCTTTGTCCAGCCTGACCTTGAACACCACTAGGGATGGAGCATTCACAACTTCCTTGGGCAACACACTCCAGCGCCTCACCAACCTCACTGTGAAGAACTTCTTCCTTATATCTAACCTGAACTTCCCCTGTTTTAAGTTTAAACCCGTGAAGAGTCCCTCCCCAGCATCCTTCTAGGCCCCCTTCAGATACTGGAAGGCTGCTCTGAGGTCTCCACGCAGCCTTCTCTTCTCCAGGCTGAACAGCCCCAACTTTCTCAGCCTGTCTTCATATGGGAGGTGCTCCAGCCTCCTGATCATCCTCATGTCCCTCCTCTGGACTTTCTCCAACAGCTCCGTGTCCTTTTTCTCTTGTTCTCTTGAGGACACCAGGTCTGTGCACAATACTCCAAGTGAGGTCTCAT